>NC_088641.1:13194925-13382493 GCF_036013475.1 Columba livia | reverse complement strand
TGACATAAGTAGGCCTTAGTTAGCTTGTCTGTTAGGCCGTGGGAAAGGGGGGAACGGAAAAGTACCTAACTAAGGCAGGGTCAGGATATCCTTGAAGAGATAAGAGTCAGAGAATGCGGGATGCGCATAGCTAGCTAAACCCAAGTAGGTGGAGTAAGTAAATGTGCTTAGCCTATTAGATAGAGACAAGTATGCATAATTATGGTATTTGTATAAATGCACGCTATCTCGGGCAATAAAGTTGAAGTATGCTTTATCACTCATATTGAGTCGGCTGCATTTCTTCCTCCGTCCGCTCGGGTCTGGAACTCTGATGGGATTTCTCTCCGCAATTGGCGCCCGAACAGGGACCTGAAGCGGCGGATAGAAGCAAAAGGCGCCGGGAGAGCAGCGACCGGCGGGCAAGAGCGACCGAACACTGTGCTGCGGTGTGTCGACTCCGAAGCCTGAACCGACTGAAGTTCGCCAGTGCTGGGCTACAGGAAACAAGGGCTGCAAGAGGTCTCTTAATTTAGCAAGAGGTACCGTACTATAGTGATGAATAACGGAGAAATAGATTAAGGTGATGAATAACAGAGAAATAGATTAAGATGATGAATAATGGAGAAACGGATTAAAATGATGAATAATGGAGAAATGGATTAAAATGATGAATAACGGAGAAACGGATTAAAATGATGAATAACGGAGAAATGGATTTAGACGTAGCCCTAGATTTATTACAAAGCTTTTTAGAAAAGCGGGGGGTTGATTATAGTTGCGTTAAACAGCTAGCTGGTCTAGTAGCAACGGGGAAAACTAAGGGGTGTTTTCAGGATCCTGATTTATTGTTTGATGAAGGAGAGTGGAGGAAATTGGGGGATGTGTTGTGGGATATGGTCATAGACGAGGATAAAACAGCTAAGAAACTGATGAAACCGTGGAGGGAAGTAATTAATAATATTAAGCGTCATAAAGTGGAAAGAATTTAGCCGCGGTAGCTTCACAGAAACTCGGCAAAATGGAGCCTTCCGCTCCGCCGATGGAAACGGGCATATCTGCGTTATCAGCGAAGAACCTTAAAAGACTATTAACTTGGTGCAGAGGCAATAGGTATCCTGCTGACCTGTCAGGAGTTTTTCGAATAGAGACTTGGAAAAGATGGAACTGTGTTGTGGAAGGCAATTAGTCACCGCGAAAGATATATTCTCGGCCTTGTAACCATCTGGAAACTGATAAATACTACAGTGAAGCAATTAAAACCTGAAAAGACTGTTACGAGCATTAGTGACTCAAAACTTGAACTTTGGGTGAGAACAGCAAGTCCAGAGGATTGGTGTCAGACAACTTACTCAAAGAACCTGTGAAAGCTGAGAATGCTAAAGTCGTAAACACGTGTACTATCAGTTCTTTACCAATTTTACCAATCTGCTTTTCCTGCATTTTAACCCTCTAACTTCCACAAGAGAACAGAAGAAGTCACTGAAAATAGAACTGGACAACAGAACTGTGTGACAGATTAGATCAGTTAACAGCAAGTGAATCTGACAGTCGGCAATGTGGTGATGATAATCGTGACGGGAAAGGGGGTGCTTCTGGGGACTCAGGGTATAAAACTTAGAAGTTAAGGAAGCACTGGTTTTGGAATTGGCAGTAGAGAATGCTAAAGTTTGCTATCAACATGTTATTTGCGAGTTTTACAGTGCATATTATGTGCTGCTGTTTATTGCCTCTCTGAAAGTCAAGCAGCTTGTCAGGAATGTGAGTTAATTGTTTTACTGGTTGTTGTTAGAATTGTTTCTTTGTGGTATAAGTGCACCGTAAAACTTTCTCTCCACTTTTCCCACTCACGCTGCAAGCAGCCCTGTGCTTTTCCGTGGGGTCAGAAATTACTGTTTTCAGTCGTGTTCATAAAAAATCGGTATTGGGAGGTGTTTCAAAACATAGGGAAGCACTTGGAAATATGAGGAAAGAAGATCTTGTAAAATATTGTAATTAATGGTGGCTGCTGTATAAGTTAAATGATTGGGAAAAGTGTCCGGGAATAGAATCTTGAAGTATAACACCTTATTGCAATTAATGTTGTTTTTAGGGTGAGAAGAGTAAGACAAAATAAATCCTAGAAGAGATCATTAAATCATTTCAGACAGCTGAGAGAGAGTTAACTGATAACACGCAGGTCACAGTAAACTTGCCGAAGTCTGCACAATGTTTTCCTTATTAGCCTGTTTTTCTTTGTGGGTATCTGTTTAAGCATGTTGCAATTTTGGTAGGTCTTTGTTATATGGTACAGTAGGTTCACAGAGATTCATGAAAATCGGTTGACTCAAAAGGTGCGTTTTGTGATAGTACAAAAGATCATGAGTAATTTAGTTCCTTACTGCGTGAACGTGATGTTAAGATTTTATGTGTAGTAGCTGTTATATTTTTTTTTTTCTAGCGTACTAGCTTTATTCCAATATCCAGACTTGCGCAACTCTGTGACAGGCTGTCTCTCATCTCGGTGCACTAAATTTGCCTTTTTGTATGCACATCAAGTGAAGAATCATGGTTTTAGAATAACAGTTGTAGCACACCAGATGAGACACTATAAAAAAAAAAGGGCCTTGCCCAGTCCAGCTTGCTGCGGGGGGGGGGGGGCGGATGCCAAATGGGCCTCCAGCGCGCACTGACCCATTTTGTCAGGGAGACCCAGAGGTATCTCCACCTGGCTGAGCGGTAAGCGGTTCAAGGTGCAATGCAAAAAAATTGAGATATTGTCTTAAATTGGTGTAAGTGTGATCCATCTGCTTATTTGAACTTGGTATATGGTTTTTGTATCTGAGCTCAGTATTTTAGTTTGTATATTCATATTCAGTACCAAAAGAATCTTGTTTGGGGAGATAATTACAAAATGGGAACCGGTTCCACTGCTAAAATTCCACCTTGCTCCCCCTTAGGATGCATCCTTACACATTAAAGTAATCGCTTATATTGTTAGAAAAGCATTTAAATTGTTAAAATACTATGATAGATGTGAACTTGGGGTATTGTATGAAGTTATGAAGTTGTATTTAAAGGTTGCTGGAATGTGAACTGATTTGGATCTAGGACAATAGAATAATGGATTTATGTTTGTTATACTGGTTTATACTGTTTTTTGACATCTCTAAATTGTAAAAGGTAAATGGAGCTAAGGAATGTGACTATTGCTGAGCTACTTGAAATTGCATATAAAGTGTATTATGGCTGAAATGAAATGGGAAAACAAAAGAGAAAAATATCCCAGGCCTGTGTGCAGCTCATTGTAACTGAGAAGTTTCCCAGAGCCTCCTACTTCGTACCAGCCCGTGTGCCAGCTGCGTGACCTTGGTTATATCTGCACTGCACAGAAAGAAAAAACAACTGGAAAAACCTGGCTGCCCGCTTTTAAAGCAGTGAAAGGGGGGTTCTCTCTCCCCCACTGCAGCGATGTAATACTGAATGGAGCAGTCCGAGGGTGAAGTTTAAAGGCATCCTGAGCAGACCTGTAGTTCTAATGAAACTGGACAATTAAACCAAAAATTTGTTGATAGACTTATCCTATGGTAATTAATTGTACGAGACTTCTTAGTAAATTCACCATGCTAGTTTTTGAGGACATGGGAGACAACGAAAGAAAGGCCATTTTTTGAGACAAACGGAATGCCAGATATGGAACAAAGTTTTAATACGTGAATTCTTGTATTTGCCTAAAAGTCCTATACCTCTCTTGGGTCAGGATTTGTTAAGTAAATGTAAGCTCAAATAACGTTTTCTGAGAATTCTGTTTAGTTGCATATCCTACAAGAAGGTGCTTGGATGGTGCAGATCTGCTTGTGCAAGTGAGAAATCTTCAAGGAACTTTTGAATGCTGTATTTCCACTAGTATTAACAGCCAATGTTTTTGATAAAGCAAATACTACACTGAGAATCTGAAACAGGACTTCAATCCGGTAAGGGAAAACAATATCCAATAAATATGACAGCCAAAATGGAGTTAGAAACTTTGAGGGATGAATTTATGACAACTTTACAGGATGACTGCATTTGATTGGACTTACAGATTTGTCTATGAAACACTTTGTAACTATGACCCAAAACCATGCTAAATCAGAAAGAACCTGCATTAGTTATGGTCAAATCACTAGTTAACGTTCAATGGAAAAGGCCACACCAATTGATAACCTGGGGGAGAGGTTATGCTTATGTTTTTACAGATCAAGAGCTGCAATGGTTGCCAGCACGAAACGTGAAACCTGTGTTATCTTCCTGACAATGATTGTTGCAGCTGCTGTGTTTTGGATGCCTGCACAGACAAAGACTAACATGTGGATTACTTTAGCCAACATGACTGACCATCTATATGCCTAACTACGATATCTCTGGAAAAAACGTTCCACACATGCTTGGTTGGTGTCTTCCTTGATGACTACAGCAGCATCACACGACTGTTTCAAATAGTGGTTGATGCAGAGGCATTGCAACGAACTGTAATAATACTAACACGGCACTTTGGATTAATTGCCACCTGGAAGCAGACATCGAACCACAGGAACTGGAATTGCTGGCATCTATGCCCATGGATGCTTGTATTCAGCCGGTTTGTGAAAAGTGTCAGAACAGTATACAAGAACATGAATGGACAAAACTACAAAATGTTAATGCTACCCTTGGTGACTACAGAAATGAAACTCGACGGTGTAATGCTTCACAGAAGAATGCAAGGAATGTCATTGACAGCGACCCTAAAACCTCCTGTATGGTGTATTCTTGATCTGTGAAGATAGAGCCTGACCAGGAATTCCTTCTAACGCTGTTGGAGGACTGTGTATTTTGGGACTATTAACTCTCTTAACGCCCAACGTATCTATGATAATAGATCACAGAAGAGCAAGACGAGAAAAACACTTTTTGCGTGTATATGAGTCAAAATGTGATGATAATGTAGATTATTGAGGATCAGGTTAAGGGTTTTAGGATCTCTTGTATCTAGTGTTGGCACAACTAAAGCTTTAAATATTTTAGAAAAATTAGGATGCTGGCTAGTTAAGCAAACAAACAGAACTTCTAAGGCTTTAAGTGGACTTTTGTTAGATGTAGATTCTGTAAGACATGCTACACTGCAGAATACAGTCACAGGAGACTTTTGTTATTAGCCCATGGCCATGGATGTGAGGAATTTGACGGAATGTGCTGTATGGATTTACAGAATAAGTCGAGATCCATCCACAAGGAGATTAAACAACTTACGGACCATTCACAGAAGATCAGAGAGGATGTGGGCCTCTTTGGCTTAGAGGGCCTCATGAACTGGTTTGGACTAGGAGGATGGGTAAAAGGGCTTTTGCAGAGTGCTCTAGCTCTCTTAATCATAGTAGTAGTTGCATTAATATGCTTGAGTTGTGCTATATCATGTATTAAGAAGATTTTAGAGCAGACACTTGGGCAGGCTCTGCTCATTAAAAAAAGAAAAGGGGGGAGATGTCGGGGATTGGCTCAAGGAGTGTGGACATGAGTCCACCAAGCAACTGTACGAGCAGAGCCCATTTTAGTTGACATAAGTAGGCCTTAGTTAGCTTGTCTGTTAGGCCGTGGGAAAGGGGGGAACGGAAAAGTACTAACTAAGGCAGGGTCAGGATATCCTTGAAGAGATAAGAGTCAGAAGAATGCGGGATGCGCATAGCTAGCTAAACCCAAGTAGGTGGAGTAAGTAAATGTGCTTAGCCTATTAGATAGAGACAAGTATGCATAATTATGGTATTTGGTATAAATGCACGCTATCTCGGGCAATAAAGTTGAAGTATGCTTTATCACTCATATTGAGTCGGCTGCATTTCTTCCTCCGTCCGCTCGGGTCTGGAACTCTGATGGGATTTCTCTCCGCAGGCAGGGATGTAAACTACTTCTACTTGCCCTTTGTGAAAACCATGTGATGTACCCTTCCAGTTTTTCAGTCAATTCACAACTCGTCCACTTAATTTTTTATTTCTTTTTATCCTACCCTACACTGGAAAATAATAGTGAGTTTATGGAGAGTTGCCCAGAAAGTCTCTGCAGGTTATGGTAGAGGAAAGCTGCATGTGGACTGTACAGTTGTACTGCAGCAAAGGGCAAACTGGTGCTATAGTCTTAAAAGATAATGCAACCTAGATTTCTACTATAGTTTTGGTTTGTTCCCTTTGTGCATCCACGAGGACCCCCATATATGTGCCAGGGGGTTGTTTGGAAGCCTGGTCAAAGGTTATCAGCAGTGTACTGAGTTTACACCTGGACAACTGATGATGCTGGCTGAAGTGAAGAAACAGAATCAACTCTGACCACTGTAATGGACAAGATAGTGTTAAGAAAGTTTATTTTCCCTAGGTTTCCTGTATCAGAGACTCAGGCATGGATTCTAGAAATTCTTCCTGAAAATTCATCCTGAAAAGGGATCCCTAGCCAAAAGAAGCCTAGACCCCCACAATACAAACCTCCCACCCCCCAAGCATCGCTCAGGGCCAATTGCAAAATTAGAGTCTGAGGTCTCCCTGTTTTTCATTGGATCTCTTCATTTTTATCAGGCAGGCCATCGATCAAAGTTTTGACCTTCAGTTGCTATTTTGCACCTGCAGCTGGAGAAAAATAAGTTATTGGCAATAACCAAAATATTCTTCTGTTTTGTCTTTAGACACCTTTCTGTTCCTTTACTTATCTCCAGGGATGCAGCTCCCCTTACCTTCTGAGGCATTTTTTGCTTAATGAGGCAGAAAGTTCAAAAGTTCACAGCTTGCAGAAGTTATGCTAAGCAAACTTATTTATGCTAAGTGAATTCTATATAAGCAGTTTATTAAGAAGTTCTATAAGAAGCAGTATACCAAATAATTTAATAAGCTGAGGCAGCCTATTCCCTAACAATAGTGACATCTCTGCAAAGAGTCCTCATGAACATTTTGTTATGCAGACCTTCTTCTCCCAATTAGTTCTTTATCAGGGAAAGGATTTTCAGGGCCAGAAGGCAAATCAGTTCTACTTTTGCACAGAACATTCAGTTTATTTTGTTACCACTGAATATCTATTTCTCTGTAGTTTGTAAAAGGCTTTGTACCAACATTTTCAATCAAATATTACTTTAGGAAGAGAGGAAACTATTCCTTGAAAAAGCAATTTTCAAAGCAGGGCGTGATGTTTCTTTTCACATTTTTTGACCCGCCAGCAAATTACAATAAATACAATCTTAGGGAGAGAAGCAATCAGGACCTACTTTAAAAATTTCTGTTAGGAAAAGACTGCTGATTGCCTAACAGGTAGGCATATTTTTTCTCAGCCTTTTAATTTGCTTGAATGTCCTCGTTTTGTTAAAAAACAAGTTTCTCTTTTAGTGAATTTGCCTGTCAGCTAAAGCCTTCATATTAGCTGCATTTTCCTGGAGAACCAGATACATGTTTTGGTAAACATAGCAATGGAATGCGAAGTTATTGATAAGCATGGAAAGGCTGACTAACAATACTTTCGTTTTTTCACTAGAACACTTTGCAAATGTTTTAGAGAGCTTTGAATATTCTTGGAGCTTTGATAGAACTGTGATGGTGTTATCTGTTTTTCTGAATGTGTGTCAGTTTGTGTTACTGTTAAGAGAAATGAGGTTCAATAGGAGGTTTGCATCTGTTTTTAGTCCTGAGATTTGTGGTGTGTCTTCGGAAGCTTTAGCAAAAAGCACTCCTAGCTGCTCGAGAAACAGCGAAAGCTGCCGCTGCAGCCAGTGCCCCCCCAACCATGGCTTCGCAGGCTGAAGCTACAGCTCCTCCGCAAAACTCGGCTGCCAAGGTCGATGCAGATAACATTACTTCTTGTCATGGTTTTGAAATAAATAACTTACGCTTTTTCTTTGGATAAAAAACATTTAATCCAATTCCTTGTACTCCTTAAACACGTGTTCATTAGAGCATAAGCAAAACAGCGCTGGGTGCGTGGGGGGTTCACTCCGCCCAACATGCACACCTTTAAACAATAAGAAGTGTGCTTAAATACAGTAAGGTATTACATATTCATAATGACCCCAGGAACGCCTATACATATTCATAACCTTTCCCGCTTCTGATTAAAATGAGTCTCAGAGAACCATTTCCATAGACCCTCCCCTGTTGCGCCTGCGCAGTGCCACTTGGTGAATTTGAGGAGGGGTCTTTGGGGGTCTTTGGATGAAGGCTCCTTCAGCTTCATCACAGTGAACTTTTTACCTTTGGCTCATTATGTTGAATTGACTGGGACCCAAGCTGCCAAGTTGAATGAAACCAGACTGGCGCCCCCTTTTCCTGTAAATCTTCGTTATCTTGTCTCCTCAAGTTTACAGCTAGGTGCAGTAAAACTTCTTATCTTGGCATTCGATGGGGTTCTGTTCTTCTTAACATAAAGCTCTAAACTAAGCATTTATTGTGTGGGTAAGCCTTAAAGTGTTAGTTCGTTAGTAGGCACCCATTATAAGTTTAGTTAACCCTTAAAATGTTAGTTCCCTCTGTCAATATAACTTCATAAGCAAGTTTCATAACTTTTTACATGGAACTGAAACACCTTTTTCCAGGAGGTATTTACTAAAGGGGTGTATGGGAATTTAGAGAGTCCACCAGTGATAGGAAGAATAGAGTGTAAGAAGAGAAATCAAATTTCATGTTGTCCTGTTGCTCCTGGGAAGTGAAGGCCAAGAGTTTGGAATACAATAAAAAGTCATCACCTAACGGCAAAAATAGGAAAGGCGGGAACACTACCCTTGCTGCCGAGAAGATTATGAACTCGGCTGCATCCCTGGAGATAAGTAAAGGAACAGAAAGGTGTCTAAAGACAAAACAGAAGAATATTTTGGTTATTGCCAATAACTTATTTTTCTCCAGCTGCAGGTGCAAAATAGCAACTGAAGGTCAAAACTTTGATCGATGGCCTGCCTGATAAAAATGAAGAGATCCAATGAAAAACAGGGAGACCTCAGACTCTAATTTTGCAATTGGCCCTGAGCGATGCTTGGGGGGTGGGAGGTTTGTATTGTGGGGGTCTAGGCTTCTTTTGGCTAGGGATCCCTTTTCAGGATGAATTTTCAGGAAGAATTTCTAGAATCCATGCCTGAGTCTCTGATACAGGAAACCTAGGGAAAATAAACTTTCTTAACACTATCTTGTCCATTACAGTGGTCAGAGTTGATTCTGTTTCTTCACTTCAGCCAGCATCATCAGTTGTCCAGGTGTAAACTCAGTACACTGCTGATAACCTTTGACCAGGCTTCCAAACAACCCCCTGGCACATATATGGGGGTCCTCGTGGATGCACAAAGGGAACAAACCAAAACTATAGTAGAAATCTAGGTTGCATTATCTTTTAAGACTATAGCACCAGTTTGCCCTTTGCTGCAGTACAACTGTACAGTCCACATGCAGCTTTCCTCTACCATAACCTGCAGAGACTTTCTGGGCAACTCTCCATAAACTCACTATTATTTTCCAGTGTAGGGTAGGATAAAAAGAAATAAAAAATTAAGTGGACGAGTTGTGAATTGACTGA
The DNA here is from genome assembly GCF_036013475.1 of Columba livia. Lineage (NCBI taxonomy): Eukaryota > Metazoa > Chordata > Aves > Columbiformes > Columbidae > Columba > Columba livia. The sequence goes on along the minus strand of NC_088641.1, from coordinate 13,372,989 downwards.
AAAACTGGAAGGGTACATCACATGGTTTTCACAAAGGGCAAGTAGAAGTAGTTTACATCCCTGCCTGCGGAGAGAAATCCCATCAGAGTTCCAGACCCGAGCGGACGGAGGAAGAAATGCAGCCGACTCAATATGAGTGATAAAGCATACTTCAACTTTATTGCCCGAGATAGCGTGCATTTATACCAAATACCATAATTATGCATACTTGTCTCTATCTAATAGGCTAAGCACATTTACTTACTCCACCTACTTGGGTTTAGCTAGCTATGCGCATCCCGCATTCTTCTGACTCTTATCTCTTCAAGGATATCCTGACCCTGCCTTAGTTAGTACTTTTCCGTTCCCCCCTTTCCCACGGCCTAACAGACAAGCTAACTAAGGCCTACTTATGTCAACTAAAATGGGCTCTGCTCGTACAGTTGCTTGGTGGACTCATGTCCACACTCCTTGAGCCAATCCCCGACATCTCCCCCCTTTTCTTTTTTTAATGAGCAGAGCCTGCCCAAGTGTCTGCTCTAAAATCTTCTTAATACATGATATAGCACAACTCAAGCATATTAATGCAACTACTACTATGATTAAGAGAGCTAGAGCACTCTGCAAAAGCCCTTTTACCCATCCTCCTAGTCCAAACCAGTTCATGAGGCCCTCTAAGCCAAAGAGGCCCACATCCTCTCTGATCTTCTGTGAATGGTCCGTAAGTTGTTTAATCTCCTTGTGGATGGATCTCGACTTATTCTGTAAATCCATACAGCACATTCCGTCAAATTCCTCACATCCATGGCCATGGGCTAATAACAAAAGTCTCCTGTGACTGTATTCTGCAGTGTAGCATGTCTTACAGAATCTACATCTAACAAAAGTCCACTTAAAGCCTTAGAAGTTCTGTTTGTTTGCTTAACTAGCCAGCATCCTAATTTTTCTAAAATATTTAAAGCTTTAGTTGTGCCAACACTAGATACAAGAGATCCTAAAACCCTTAACCTGATCCTCAATAATCTACATTATCATCACATTTTGACTCATATACACGCAAAAAGTGTTTTTCTCGTCTTGCTCTTCTGTGATCTATTATCATAGATACGTTGGGCGTTAAGAGAGTTAATAGTCCCAAAATACACAGTCCTCCAACAGCGTTAGAAGGAATTCCTGGTCAGGCTCTATCTTCACAGATCAAGAATACACCATACAAGAGGTTTTAGGGTCGCTGTCAATGACATCCCTTGCATTCTTCTGTGAAGCATTACACCGTCGAGTTTCATTTCTGTAGTCACCAAGGGTAGCATTAACATTTTGTAGTTTTGTCCATTCATGTTCTTGTATACTGTTCTGACACTTTTCACAAACCGGCTGAATACAAGCATCCATGGGCATAGATGCCAGCAATTCCAGTTCCTGTGGTTCGATGTCTGCTTCCAGGTGGCAATTAATCCAAAGTGCCGTGTTAGTATTATTACAGTTCGTTGCAATGCCTCTGCATCAACCACTATTTGAAACAGTCGTGTGATGCTGCTGTAGTCATCAAGGAAGACACCAACCAAGCATGTGTGGAACGTTTTTTCCAGAGATATCGTAGTTAGGCATATAGATGGTCAGTCATGTTGGCTAAAGTAATCCACATGTTAGTCTTTGTCTGTGCAGGCATCCAAAACACAGCAGCTGCAACAATCATTGTCAGGAAGATAACACAGGTTTCACGTTTCGTGCTGGCAACCATTGCAGCTCTTGATCTGTAAAAACATAAGCATAACCTCTCCCCCAGGTTATCAATTGGTGTGGCCTTTTCCATTGAACGTTAACTAGTGATTTGACCATAACTAATGCAGGTTCTTTCTGATTTAGCATGGTTTTGGGTCATAGTTACAAAGTGTTTCATAGACAAATCTGTAAGTCCAATCAAATGCAGTCATCCTGTAAAGTTGTCATAAATTCATCCCTCAAAGTTTCTAACTCCATTTTGGCTGTCATATTTATTGGATATTGTTTTCCCTTACCGGATTGAAGTCCTGTTTCAGATTTCTCAGTGTAGTATTTGCTTTATCAAAAACATTGGCTGTTAATACTAGTGGAAATACAGCATTCAAAAGTTCCTTGAAGATTTCTCACTTGCACAAGCAGATCTGCACCATCCAAGCACCTTCTTGTAGGATATGCAACTAAACAGAATTCTCAGAAAACGTTATTTGAGCTTACAATTTACTTAACAAATCCTGACCCAAGAGAGGTATAGGACTTTTAGGCAAATACAAGAATTCACGTATTAAAACTTTGTTCCATATCTGGCATTCCGTTTGTCTCAAAAAATGGCCTTTCTTTCGTTGTCTCCCATGTCCTCAAAAACTAGCATGGTGAATTTACTAAGAAGTCTCGTACAATTAATTACCATAGGATAAGTCTATCAACAAATTTTTGGTTTAATTGTCCAGTTTCATTAGAACTACAGGTCTGCTCAGGATGCCTTTAAACTTCACCCTCGGACTGCTCCATTCAGTATTACATCGCTGCAGTGGGGGGAGAGAGAACCCCCCTTTCACTGCTTTAAAAGCGGGCAGCCAGGTTTTTCCAGTTGTTTTTTCTTTCTGTGCAGTGCAGATATAACCAAGGTCACGCAGCTGGCACACGGGCTGGTACGAAGTAGGAGGCTCTGGGAAACTTCTCAGTTACAATGAGCTGCACACAGGCCTGGGATATTTTTCTCTTTTGTTTTCCCATTTCATTTCAGCCATAATACACTTTATATGCAATTTCAAGTAGCTCAGCAATAGTCACATTCCTTAGCTCCATTTACCTTTTACAATTTAGAGATGTCAAAAAACAGTATAAACCAGTATAACAAACATAAATCCATTATTCTATTGTCCTAGATCCAAATCAGTTCACATTCCAGCAACCTTTAAATACAACTTCATAACTTCATACAATACCCCAAGTTCACATCTATCATAGTATTTTAACAATTTAAATGCTTTTCTAACAATATAAGCGATTACTTTAATGTGTAAGGATGCATCCTAAGGGGGAGCAAGGTGGAATTTTAGCAGTGGAACCGGTTCCCATTTTGTAATTATCTCCCCAAACAAGATTCTTTTGGTACTGAATATGAATATACAAACTAAAATACTGAGCTCAGATACAAAAACCATATACCAAGTTCAAATAAGCAGATGGATCACACTTACACCAATTTAAGACAATATCTCAATTTTTTGCATTGCACCTTGAACCGCTTACCGCTCAGCCAGGTGGAGATACCTCTGGGTCTCCCTGACAAAATGGGTCAGTGCGCGCTGGAGGCCCATTTGGCATCCGCCCCCCCCCCCCCCGCAGCAAGCTGGACTGGGCAAGGCCCTTTTTTTTTTATAGTGTCTCATCTGGTGTGCTACAACTGTTATTCTAAAACCATGATTCTTCACTTGATGTGCATACAAAAAGGCCAAATTTAGTGCACCGAGATGAGAGACAGCCTGTCACAGAGTTGCGCAAGTCTGGATATTGGAATAAAGCTAGTACGCTAGAAAAAAAAAAAATATAACAGCTACTACACATAAAATCTTAACATCACGTTCACGCAGTAAGGAACTAAATTACTCATGATCTTTTGTACTATCACAAAACGCACCTTTTGAGTCAACCGATTTTCATGAATCTCTGTGAACCTACTGTACCATATAACAAAGACCTACCAAAATTGCAACATGCTTAAACAGATACCCACAAAGAAAACAGGCTAATAAGGAAAACATTGTGCAGACTTCGGCAAGTTTACTGTGACCTGCGTGTTATCAGTTAACTCTCTCTCAGCTGTCTGAAATGATTTAATGATCTCTTCTAGGGATTTATTTTGTCTTACTCTTCTCACCCTAAAAACAACATTAATTGCAATAAGGTGTTATACTTCAAGATTCTATTCCCCGGACACTTTTCCCAATCATTTAACTTATACAGCAGCCACCATTAATTACAATATTTTACAAGATCTTCTTTCCTCATATTTCCAAGTGCTTCCCTATGTTTTGAAACACCTCCCAATACCGATTTTTTATGAACACGACTGAAAACAGTAATTTCTGACCCCACGGAAAAGCACAGGGCTGCTTGCAGCGTGAGTGGGAAAAGTGGAGAGAAAGTTTTACGGTGCACTTATACCACAAAGAAACAATTCTAACAACAACCAGTAAAACAATTAACTCACATTCCTGACAAGCTGCTTGACTTTCAGAGAGGCAATAAACAGCAGCACATAATATGCACTGTAAAACTCGCAAATAACATGTTGATAGCAAACTTTAGCATTCTCTACTGCCAATTCCAAAACCAGTGCTTCCTTAACTTCTAAGTTTTATACCCTGAGTCCCCAGAAGCACCCCCTTTCCCGTCACGATTATCATCACCACATTGCCGACTGTCAGATTCACTTGCTGTTAACTGATCTAATCTGTCACACAGTTCTGTTGTCCAGTTCTATTTTCAGTGACTTCTTCTGTTCTCTTGTGGAAGTTAGAGGGTTAAAATGCAGGAAAAGCAGATTGGTAAAATTGGTAAAAGAACTGATAGTACACGTGTTTACGACTTTAGCATTCTCAGCTTTCACAGGTTCTTTGAGTAAGTTGTCTGACACCAATCCTCTGGACTTGCTGTTCTCACCCAAAGTTCAAGTTTTGAGTCACTAATGCTCGTAACAGTCTTTTCAGGTTTTAATTGCTTCACTGTAGTATTTATCAGTTTCCAGATGGTTACAAGGCCGAGAATATATCTTTCGCGGTGACTAATTGCCTTCCACAACACAGTTCCCATCTTTTTCCAAGTCTCTATTCGAAAAACTCCTGACAGGTCAGCAGGATACCTATTGCCTCTGCACCAAGTTAATAGTCTTTTAAGGTTCTTCGCTGATAACGCAGATATGCCCGTTTCCATCGGCGGAGCGGAAGGCTCCATTTTGCCGAGTTTCTGTGAAGCTACCGCGGCTAAATTCTTTTCCACTTTATGACGCTTAATATTATTAATTACTTCCCTCCACGGTTTCATCAGTTTCTTAGCTGTTTTATCCTCGTCTATGACCATATCCCACAACACATCCCCCAATTTCCTCCACTCTCCTTCATCAAACAATAAATCAGGATCCTGAAAACACCCCTTAGTTTTCCCCGTTGCTACTAGACCAGCTAGCTGTTTAACGCAACTATAATCAACCCCCCGCTTTTCTAAAAAGCTTTGTAATAAATCTAGGGCTACGTCTAAATCCATTTCTCCGTTATTCATCATTTTAATCCGTTTCTCCGTTATTCATCATTTTAATCCATTTCTCCATTATTCATCATTTTAATCCGTTTCTCCATTATTCATCATCTTAATCTATTTCTCTGTTATTCATCACCTTAATCTATTTCTCCGTTATTCATCACTATAGTACGGTACCTCTTGCTAAATTAAGAGACCTCTTGCAGCCCTTGTTTCCTGTAGCCCAGCACTGGCGAACTTCAGTCGGTTCAGGCTTCGGAGTCGACACACCGCAGCACAGTGTTCGGTCGCTCTTGCCCGCCGGTCGCTGCTCTCCCGGCGCCTTTTGCTTCTATCCGCCGCTTCAGGTCCCTGTTCGGGCGCCAATTGCGGAGAGAAATCCCATCAGAGTTCCAGACCCGAGCGGACGGAGGAAGAAATGCAGCCGACTCAATATGAGTGATAAAGCATACTTCAACTTTATTGCCCGAGATAGCGTGCATTTATACCAAATACCATAATTATGCATACTTGTCTCTATCTAATAGGCTAAGCACATTTACTTACTCCACCTACTTGGGTTTAGCTAGCTATGCGCATCCCGCATTCTTCTGACTCTTATCTCTTCAAGGATATCCTGACCCTGCCTTAGTTAGTACTTTTCCGTTCCCCCCTTTCCCACGGCCTAACAGACAAGCTAACTAAGGCCTACTTATGTCAACTAAAATGGGCTCTGCTCGTACAGTTGCTTGGTGGACTCATGTCCACGCTCCTTGAGCCAATCCCCGACACCTGCCCAATGATCTCTCTGAGCACCCCAGGCTCGGATACAGAGGAGTCTGCAGGGGCCAAAGCAGGACCAGAGTTTCTCTGAAAACAACTGAGCCAGCTTGGTCTGTGGAGCAAGAGAACACGTGTGAGCTTCTGTGAAGACTTTGTCATGCTTTTCTCAGTGACTGAGAAGTGTCATTTGCTAATGCTCTAGCTTTTAAATTAGATTCCAAGTTTAATGCTATTTCAGCCAACATACCTGAAATATATTGTGTTGCTTCATAACTAGAGTTCTTAGTGAAATCTGTAGTTTCACTAATTCTTCCTATGAGCTACTACCTCCACATGGTATCTCTTAACTGATACTGTAGGGTCACCATGACCTGAACTATCAAGGGGATGGACTCTGGATACACTTTGGAGCATGAAAAGCATATTTGTGAGGGCGAAAAATCATGGACTCCACACAATCCAATGTGAATTCAAGCGAAGCCAATTTATTACAGAAACAAGTCTCCTTATATAGGCAGTTATTTCCTGATCACGCATCCACACTGCAAGCATGCATTAACTGATTGGATATCATCTATGTTCACAAGCTGTCCATGCGCCCAAGTCTCACTGCTAATAGGTCTGTTGATTTACGTCGTGTTGCTGCCTTGAAGCTGCTGAACTGTTTTACTCCCATAGCAGATCCTGTTTTCAGCTTTCCAAGGTGGCCTTGAAATTCCTTTGGGCCTGGCTAGTTCAATAACAAATCCCCATCTAATAGAAACCCATCCACACATACTGGAAACAAGACTGCTTTCTAAAGTTTTGCAAACAAATCTAAAGAGTCGTGAATCTTTGTTTCTAGGGAACATAAAACTGGCAAATATTGTTTATCTGAGAGTTTCTATAGGCTTGCCATACTTGACTGGAATTATTCTATAAAAAGTGCTCAGCTGGACAATAATTTTTTGTTTTCTTCTTTACCTTGCAGGTGACAGAGCACTGGAACAGGCTGCCCAGAGAGATTGTGGAGTCTTCTTCTCTGGAGACATTCAAGACCCACCTGGACACATTCCTGTGCAAACTACTCTAGGTATACCTGCTTTAGCAGGTGGGTTGGACTAGATGATCTCCAGAGGTCTCTTCCAACCCTAACCATTCGGTGATTCTGTTTTAGATCAAATGTAGCCCAAAGTATCATTTGGCTTTTTTCCTTTGTCTACTTTTTTTTCTGTCACAATGTCAAATATATCCATATTACAGACATCTCTCTGAGGGAGAGAGCCCAAATTACAATTTTCCTGTAGGACCTTTACACCACAAAGTCATGAAGCCAGTCCTAGACTTAATCTTCTTTGCTTGTGCTGCACTTCCCTTCAAAAACATCTAGAAGAGGCATCTGGGGCATTTCAGTAGCAGAAGAAAGGCCCTCTTTGAACATGGGGAATGGGTATTTCTGAACTTCAAAAATTTATTAGCAGCAACAAAGCCTTCTGAATAGTCCTCCCAGCTGTCCTGCCTGGACAAGGGCCAAAGTGGGCCTCAACAATTACAGGGCTGGGGCAACCCTCATTTCATATCCCAGCCATGCTGGGTATTGATATAGCACTGTACTGTCACAGTCTACTGCAGGGCAACACTAAACCATGGCAGATGCTCTCTGTTAAGCCCCCACCCTCCCCACTAAGGAAAGATAAGAGGAAGAAAAGGGAAGGAGACTTGCAAATTGGAAAAAAAATAAAATGCTTTACTAATACTATTAATAAATAGAGAAAAGAATACAAAATATACAAAACCACTCTTTAATTTCCCAAGGTAGCACAGCATTGCCCACGGTGGAGCTGGCGTTGCTCCAACAGCTGCAGAACAGACACCTGGAAGTGCTAGGCTGAACTCCACAGTAAAAGAGACCTCAATTCAGAGCTTGAGGGTCTGGAACCAGACCTTAGATCACAAACATGACAGGCAGGATCCTCTTCAGATGCTAGCCATAACCAAAAAGAATGAGACCTTTGTGATATCCCACTTTTATAGGGTGTATGACATGTATGGGATGGAATACTTAGTTGGTCAATTTTAGTCACCTGTTCTGTCCACCCCTCCTTCCACTCTAATTACTCCAGTTCTTTCCCTGACTATTGGGAGGGCCAGTAATGGGCCACAGCTGGTGGCATTTAATGTTCCACTTCTCCCAGCAGCTGCAGCCAAATTCAGAAAACTGCAGATACTTAGAGGAACTTAGCTGAAAGTAAAATTCACTAAAAGAGAAACTGGTCTTGTTTTTAACAAAACCAGGGCATGTACTTTCAAACTTAATGAAAGAATTATAAATTATTAAACATCCCTGGGATGTCTAATTTGCTACAATTGTTACTATAACCAACACGATCAACATTTTGCTTGACTCCAAATTTGCTGTCTCAGATAAAGCTTAACTCTTATGTTTTACTCATGCTTCCCAGCTGATTTCACAGGCATTCATGTTGCTCTGGCTAGATTTTACCAGTACTGCCCTCCCCAGAAAAACTTTTCAACATTAGAAAATAATTAAAATATTAGGTGTTTGATAGAACAACACTTTAAAATACCTCCAAAAAGAACAAGCAGATGAGACCCTCTGCAGACAGATAGGATCAGCCTCACATTCACAGGCCCTGGTCCTCATGAGGGACTTCAACCACCCCAGTATGTGTTGGAGAGAAAGTACAGCAGGGCATAAGCAATCCAGGAGGTTTCTGGAGTGCATCAACAACAACTTCCTTACACAGTTCCACAGGATAAGGTCCTGGAGGGAAAAGGGCCCCAAGAAAGCTGGAAAATATTCAAGGATAATCTCCTCCAAGCTCAAGAGCAGTCCATCCCAATGAATAAGTAGTCAGGAAAAAAATGCCAGAAGGCCTGCATAGGTGAGCAAGAAGCTCCTAACTGAACTCTGACATAAAAAGATAGCATAGAGAGGGTAGAAGCAAGGATGAGTAACCTCAGAGGAATATAAAGACATTGTCCAAATATCCAGGGAATAAGGTTAGGAAAGAAAAGCCTACTGGGAGTTGAATCTGGCCAGGGATATCAAAGACAAGAAGGGCTTCACTAAGTACATAGATAGCAAAAGGAAGAATAGGGAAAATGCGGGCCTGCTACTGAATGGGGCAGAGGATTTGGTGACAAATGACTTCGAAAATGCAGAAGTACTGAATACCTTATTTCCCTCAGTCTTTACCAGTAAACTTGGCCTTCAGGAACCCCATTCCCCGGAGACCAGGGGCAAAGTCTGGAGCAAAGAAGACATACCCTCAGTGGAAGAAGACCAGGCTAGGGAGCACTTAAATAGAGTGAATGAATATAAAACCATGGGCCCAGACGGGATGCACGCACAAGTGCTGAGGGAGCTGGCTGATTTCACTGCAAGACCACTCTTGAAAATCATCAAACAGTCATATTTATTGGGAGAGGTGCCTAAAGACTGGAAGAGAGCCAATGTCACTCCTGTCTTCAAGAATGTAACAAGCAGTTCGGAGAAATGTTTGTTCATTAAAGCTCCTGGAGATGTTTGTTTGAGTTCTGAAAAGTGTTTGTATGCTTACTTGCTTTGTCCTGCTTGATGTATTTACCTCATAAGTAACCAAAGTAAGGCGATCGAAACTGGCTACGCAGCAGTCAACCTCACATGATGCAAGGCACACCGTGAGAGCCTTCAACATGAGTGAAAAGTCACACTCGGAAGCTGTGGACCAGAGATGGACTATGAGAACCAGAGAACTGCATTAGCTGTGTGCGCGTGCCGCAAGGGAGACTGAGGTCTCTAGGCCGCACCCAGCGCTGTCTTTGCTTATTGCTTGATTAAAAATAAAACTTTTGTTACTTACAAGACTAAGTCGAAATTTATTACAATTTGGTGCCGTGACTCGGATGAAGGATATTCGGCGGCGATCCTTTTTGAGGGAGGATCAACTTGTATCCGTTAAAAGAAAAGGGGGATGAGAAGCACGATAAACGAAGAAATAAGCGGCATGAGGAAGAGATTCCCGTAACTCCCCCACCTTATGTGCCGCCACCACTACCCCCGGTGCCGGCCCCTAGCCCAAATGCTCCACCACTAGTACCGAACCTGGAGGAAGCGGACCCTAGTCAACCCCCAGGACCCGTCACCCGTAGTAAAACTAGTCAGCAGCAGTATCAGGTGACGGGACATTTATATCCGTTGCGAGAAATTGCAATGGGATATGTGGCGGTGCCCCTCAATTCTGGAGACGTTAGAGATTTTAAAAAGGAAATGGGGAGTCTTTTAGAAGACCCGCTGGGAGTAGCGGAGCGGGTTGACCAATTTTTAGGGCCCAACGTATACACTTGGGACGAGTTACAATCGATAATAGGAATATTGTTCATTGCAGAAGAGAGGGGAATGATCCGTAGGGCTGGTATGCGGACTTGGGATGAACAGCATCAGCAGGGTCCTGCAGCCGACACTAAATGGCCACTGCAAAGGCCCGACTGGAATAACCAGGACCCGTTACACAGGGGTCATATGCAAGATCTGCGGACTATATTAGTCCAGGGTATTAGAGAATCTGTGCCGAGGGGGCAGAACATTGGAAAGGTGTTTAGTGAACACCAGAAAAAAAGATGAAACGCCCACAGAATGGCTAGAACGGCTTAGAAAGAATTTACAGTTATACTCGGGATTAGATCCCAGCACCCCTGTAGGGGAGGCGTTGCTAAAGACGCAATTTGTAGCAAAATCTTGGATAGATATTCGGAAGAAACTGGAAAAACTTGAGGACTGGCAAAATCGTGGATTAGATGAACTACTAAGGGAAGCTCAGAAAGTGTATGTCAGGAGAGAGGATGAGAAAGAGCGGAGGACTGTACGAATGATGGTTACAGCAGTCAGAGAAGGTACAGCTCAGAAATCCAAGGATCAAAGGGCAGAGTATAAGGGGCCTAGTCCTAAGACAAGACCCCTTAATAGCGAGACTACAATAGAACGGGTGAGCTAATAGAATGTTTTTACTGTGGAAAGAAAGGGCACATTAAGCAGAACTGTAGGAAGAAAATGGCGGATGAGAGAATGTTTAAAGCGGAATAGGGGTGTCAGGGGCTCTTTTTGCTGGGGACCCAAAAAGGAGCAGAGCCCTTGATAAAATTGAAAGTGGGCCCCCAGCAGCAAGAAATTGAATTTCTTGTCGATTCCGGGGCAGAGCGATCTACCATACAAGCCTTGCCCGGGGGATGCAAAATATCCTCAGACACCACGCAAGTAATTGGGGCAAAAGGGGAGCCATTTCGTGTTCCCGTTGTAAAGGGGGTAATTATCGAAACCGGCTCCAAAATAGGAGTGGGAAATTTGTTTTTAGTTCCAGAAGCTGAATATAATCTCTTGGGGCGAGATTTAATAATTGAATTGGGTATCAATTTAGAAGTAATAGGGAAAGAAATTCGGATAAGATTACGTTCCCTCAAAGTGGAAGACGAGAATAAAATTAATCCTGAAGTGTGGTATACGGAGGATTCAGTAGGGAAACTGAACATAACGCCCTTTAAAGTTAAAATCTCTAGCCCAGAAATACCCATTCGGGTAAGACAATATCCAATATCTGAAGAAGGTCGATGGGGGTTGAAACCAGAAATAGAGAGATTGTCAGAAAAAGGCTTGCTTGAACCTTGCATGTCTCCTTTTAACACCCCCATTTTACCTGAAAAAAAAAAAAAAAAAAAAAAAAGGATGGGAAATGGAGGCTGGTACATGACCTGAGGGAGATAAACAAAAGGACTGTGAGTCGATTTCCCGTAGTAACTAACCCGTATACCCTCCTGAGTCATATAAGCCCGGATGATAAGTGGTATAGTGTAATAGACTTAAAGGACGCCTTTTGGGCTTGCCCATTGGATGAAATTATTTTGCCTTTGAGTGGGAGGACCCAGATACTCATAGAAAACAACAGTTACGCTGGACTGTACTTCCCCAGGGGTTTACGGAGTCACCTAACTTGTTCGGGCAAGCTTTAGAACAAATTCTGCAGGGATATGAGCGCAGTCCAGGCATAAAGAAAGAGCTGATAAGTGCCCCTGTGTTGAGCTTGCCAGATGATACGGAAACCATTTTATTTATTCACTAATATAGATGCAGGGACTGCATACGGGGTCTTGGCACAAGAATGGGCTGGACATAAAAAAACTGGTAGTTTATTTATCTAAATTGCTAGACCCCGTTAGCAGGGGTTGGCCAACATGCCTACAAGCAATAGTAATCAGCTGCATTACCAGTAGAAGAAGCACAGAAAATAACATTTGGAGGAGAATTGCATGTTTTGACACCACATAATATACGAGGGGTTTTGCAACAAAAATCTGATAAATGGATAACAGATTCTAGGTAATGGATAACAGATTCTAAGTTGTTAAAATACGAAAGTATGTTAATTGAATCCCCTAAATTAACCCTAGAAATTACTTCCTTGCAGAACCCTGCACAGTTCTTATATGGGGAATCTAGCAAACAATTAACACATGATTGTTTGCAAACAATTGAAGAGCAAAAATAAACAACAAATAAGGAAACGAGTTCCTGGCGGAAGGGAACTCATATACCGGCCATTCTCAAGAATACAGATTGATTTTACAGAGTTGCCAAAGGTCGGACGCTACTGTTATTTGTTGGTGCTAGTAGACCACCTTACACACTTTGTGGAGGCATTCCCAACAGCTAGAGCTATTGTACGTACAGTAGCAAAAATACTGTTAGAAGAAGTAATTCCCCGATATGGAATAATTGAAGCCATTGATTTCGACCGGGGCCCACACTTTGCATCAAAGATTATTACAGAGACCTTCCAAGCACTAGGTACCAATTGGCAGTATCATACTCCATGGCATCCACAAAGTTCAGGAAGAGTAGAACGAATGAATGGAGAGATAAAGAAACAACTAACAAAACTAATGATAGAAACCAAAATGTCATGGGTAAAGTGCTTGCCCTTAGCACTATTAAACACACGAACGCAGCCGAGAACAGACCTCGGGATCTCACCTTTCGAGATGTTATATGGTATGCCTTATGATTTAAAAATACCACAGGACCACCCAGAAATAAAGGATTTCCAAGTAAGGAGTTATCTAATACAGTTATTAAAGCGAAGAAAATACCTTTGGGAAAAAGGGTTGGTGGTACAGCGTCCACCTCTGGACATAAAAAATACATACCCTAGAACCTGGAGATAAGGTACTCATAAAAACATGGAAAGAAACATCATTAACCCCTCGATGGGAGGGACCTTTTGTTGTTTTACTCACTACAGAAACAGCCATCCGAACTGCCGAAAAGGGGTGGACACACGCCAGCCGAGTTAAAGGTCCAGTCAAGACTAACGCCTGGACTGCAGAGCCCACGTGTAACAAGCAGTTCCGAGAAATGTTTGTTCATTAAAGCTCCTGGAGATGTTTGTTTGAGGTCTGAGAAGTGTTTGTATGCTAACTTGCTTTGTCCTGCTTGATGTATTTACCTTACAAGGAGATGTTTGTTTGAGTTCTTACTTGCTTTGTCCTGCTTGATGTATTTACCTCATAAGTAGCCAAAGTAAGGCGATCGAAACTGGCTACACAGCAGTCAACGCTCACATGATACGAGCCTTCAACATGAGTGAAAAGTTACACCCGGAAGCTGTGGACCAGAGATGGACTATAAGAACCAGAGAACTGAATCAGCTGTGTGCGTGTGCCGCAAGGGAGACTGAGGTCTCTAGGCCGCACCCAGCGCTGTCTTTGCTTATTGTTTGATTAGAAATAAAACTTTTGTTACTTACAAGACTAAGTCAAAATTTATTACAATTTGGTGCCGTGACTCGGATGAAGGATATTCGGCGGCGATCCTTTTTGAGGGAGGCGCCCCGCTTCTTTTTCTAGCGGCCCTTGGAGGATTTTGTCGCCACCCTTCACCGACGAACCTTCTAAATTGCAATAAGCAAAGTAAATGCCGGCAGCCCCTTAAACTTTGTGCACGAAGACCCGAGTGAAGACGCAGGACGCGTGAGTATAGGCCGGATTTCCACTCGGGTTGGGGCTGGGATTCTTGGGGTACAACGACTGAGACGTCCAATTGCGGGCGAAGCGAGTGCGGACCCTCCAGTAGTGCAGTTCTCGTAGCCCGCGAGGGAGCGAGTCACAAACGAGGGGAGCGTGTGTGAGTGTGCGTGAGTGTACCCTGGAAGATGGGACAGAAGAAAAGTAGACCTTCTGGTCCCATGGGTGGGGATTCGCAAGCGAAACTTCCGTCAATCCCCCAGGATAGTCCACTAGGATTGATGATTAAATATTGGAATGATTACCCCTCTAGACGGGGTAAGAGTAAAACAAAAATGATACACTATTGTATGGTAGTTTGGGGTGGTAAGGAAATTCGTAAGGGCCACCTGTTTTGGCCAGTGTTCGGATCCTTTGAGGATTGGATTTGCCAAGCCTTGAACCTTTATGTTAACTCAAAGGAACCGTTTAGTCAAGAGGAGAGCGATTATGCACACTTATGGATAGGGTCAGAGACTAGGATCAATCTGTATCTGTTAAAAGAAAAGGGGGATAAGAGGCACAATAAACAAAGAAACAAGCGGCATGAGGAAGAAATTTCCGTAGCACCCCCACCTTATGTGCCACCACTACCACCCCCGGTGCCGGCCCCTAGTCCAAGTGCTCCACCGCTGGCACCGAACCTGGAGGAAACGGACCTTAGTCAACCCACAGGACCTGTCACCCGTAGTAAGACTAGACAGCAGCAGTACCAGATGACGGGACAATTATATCCGTTGCGAGAAATTGCGATGGGAGGTCCACAGGCAGGAATGGGGTATGTAGCGGTGCCCCTGAATTCTGGAGACGTTAGAGATTTTAAAAAGGAAATGGGGAGTCTATTAGAGGACCTGCTAGGAGTAGCGGAGCGAGTTGATCAATTCTTAGGACCTAATACATATACGTGGGATGAACTGCAAGCAATCATAGGAATATTATTTACTGCCGAAGAGAGGGGAATGATCCGTAGAGCTGATATGTGAGTCTGGGATGAACAGCATCAACAGGGTCCTGCAGCCGACACTAAATGGCCGCTGCAAAGGCCCGACTGGAATAACCAGGACCCATTACACAGGGGTCACATGCAAGATCTGCGGACTATATTAGTCCAGGGTATTAGAGAATCTGTACCGAGGGGGCAGAACATTGGAAAGGTGTTTAGTGAACACCAGAAAAAAGATGAAACGCCCACAGAATGGCTAGAACGGCTTAGAAAGAATTTACAGTTATACTCGGGATTAGATCCCAGTACCCCGGTAGGGGAAGCGTTGTTAAAAACGCAATTTGTAGCAAAATCCTGGACGGATATTCGGAAGAAACTGGAAAAACTTGAGGATTGGCAAAATTGTGGATTAGATGAACTACTAAGGGAAGCTCAGAAAGTGTATGTCAGGAGAGAGGATGAAAAAGAGCGGAGGACTGTACGAATGATGGTTGCAGCAGTCAGAGAAGGTACAGCTCAGAAATCCAAGGATCAAAGGGCAGAGTATAAGGGGCCTAGTCCTAAGATAAGACCCCTTAATAACGAGACTACAATGGAACGGGGTGAGCTGATAGAATGTTTTTACTGTGGAAAGAAAGGGCATATTAAGCGGAACTGTAGGAAGAAAATGGCAGATGAGAAAATGTCTAAACCGGAATAGGGGTGTCAGGGGCTCTTTTTGCTGGGGACCCAAAAAGGAACAGAGCCCTTGATAAAATTGAAAGTGGGCCCCCAGCAGCAAGAAATTGAATTTCTTGTCGATTCCGGGGCAGAGCGATCTACCATACAAGCCTTGCCCAGGGGATGCAAAATATCCTCCGACACCACGCAAGTAATTGGGGCAAAAGGGGAGCCATTTCGTGTTCCCGTTATAAAGGGGGTAATTAACAAAACCGACTCCAAAATAGGAGTGGGAAATTTGCTTTTAGTTCCAGAAGCTGAATATAATCACTTGGGGCGGGATTTAATAATCAAATTGGGTATCAATTTAGAAGTAATAGGGAAAGAAATTCGGATAAGATTATGTCCCCTCAAAGTGGAAGACGAGAATAAAATTAATCCTGAAGTGTGGTATACAGAGGATTCAGTAGGGAAACTGAACATAACACCCTTTAAAGTTAAAATCTCTAACCCAGAAATACCCATTCGGGTAAGACAATATCCAATATCTGAAGAAGGTCGAAGGGGGTTGAAGCCAGAAATAGAGAGATTGTTAGAAAAAGGCTTGCTTGAACCTTGTATGTCTCCTTTTAACACCCCCATTTTACCTGTAAGAAAAAAAGATGGGAAATGGAGGCTGGTACATGACCTGAGGGAGATAAACAAAAGGACTGTGAGCCGATTTCCTGTAGTAGCTAACCCGCATACCCTCCTGAGTCATCTAAGCCCGGATGATAAGTGGTATAGTGTAATAGACTTAAAGGATGCCTTCTGGGCTTGCCCATTGGATGAGGAAAGTAGAAAATATTTCGCCTTTGAGTGGGAGGACCCAGATACTCACAGAAAACAACAGTTACGCTGGACTGTACTTCCCCAGGGGTTTACGGAGTCGCCCAACTTATTTGGGCAAGCTTTAGAACAAATTTTACGGGAATACGAACGTAGCCCTGAAGTGGTGCTAATACAGTATGTGGACGATCTATTGTTGGCAGGGCAGGATGAGGAGGGGGTTAGACAAGAGAGTATAAGGTTATTAAATTTCCTTAGTTTACAGGGACTCAAGGTATCAAAAAGTAAACTTCAGTTTGTCGAACAAGAAGTAAAATATCTGGGGCACTATTTAAGC
Organism: Columba livia; assembly: GCF_036013475.1. Classification (NCBI taxonomy): domain Eukaryota; kingdom Metazoa; phylum Chordata; class Aves; order Columbiformes; family Columbidae; genus Columba; species Columba livia. The sequence continues at coordinate 13,356,184 of NC_088641.1, read as the reverse complement.
AGGGGGACCAAACACTTAGACCCGGAAAGAATAAAAGGGATCCTGTCATTACCGGCCCCAAAGTCTAAGAGGCAGATAAGACAAATATTAGGACTGACTGGATACTGCAGACATTGGATCGAAAACTATACAAAGAAAGTGAAATTTTTGTACAAAAAACTAACACAGGAAAAATTAGTACAATGGACAGAACAAGATGAGGAACAACTGAACGATATTAAGAAAGAACTGGTGAGTGCCCCTGTGTTAAGTCTACCAGACACACAAAAGCCATTTTATTTATTTACTAATGTGGACTCAGGAACTGCATATGGAGTATTAGCGCAGGAGTGGGCTGGACATAAAAAACCAGTAGCCTACCTATCCAAATTGTTGGACCCCGTTAGTAGGGGTTGGCCTACATGTTTACAGGCAATAGTATCAGCTGCACTATTAGTGGAAGAAACGCAGAAAACAACATTTGGAGGGGATCTGCATGTATTAACACCGCACAATATACGAGGGGTGCTGCAACAAAAATCCGAAAAATGGATAACGGATTCTAGGTTATTAAAATATGAAAGTATTCTAATTGAATCCCCAAAATTGACTTTGGAAAGCACCTCTTTACAGAACCCCGCACAATTCCTATACGGAGAACCTAGTGTAGAATTGACACATAATTGTTTGCAAGTAATTGAAGAACAAACCAAAATAAGACCTGATCTAGAAGAGGAAGAGTTATCAGAAGGAGAAAAATTATTTGTAGATGGCTCCTCCCGGGTGGTGGAAGGAAAGCGAAAGTCAGGATATGCAATAATAAATGGGAAAACTAATGAAGTCCTAGAATCAGGACCACTAAACCCTGGATGGTCTGCACAAGCTTGCGAATTATATGCTGTTCTAAGAGCCTTGCAATTAATTGGCACGGGTAGCGGGACTATATACACAGACTCAAAGTATGCATTTGGCGTAGTACATACATTTGGCAAAATATGGGAAGAACGAGGACTGATAAATTCACAAGGAAAAAATCTAATACATCAAGGACTGATTATACAAATCTTGCAAGAAATAAGAAAACCTAGAGCAATAGCAGTGGTTCATGTAAAGGGGCACCAGAAAGGTCTGAATCCCATTATTAGGGGAAATAACCTTGCAGACGAAGAAGCAAGAAAGGCGGCCTTATTAAATCTTAAGAGATTGACTTGTGAGATTCCAGACCCAAAGGAACTAAGAAAAGACTGCCCAAACTGTGGGCAAGGGACGATGTGGGAAAATGATTACCCTTGCTATGAATGTTGGAAAGAATTTAATGTAGACGCCATTCCATGCACCTGCCTAGGCCTAAGAGATAAATGGTGTCCCAGTCATCTGGGCATATACGTTTTTAGCACTGTAGAACAAGAGAAGCTTGCTAAAGTAGGAGCAAAGCAGCAAGGCAAACAGTGGAAGCTAAAAGATGGGAGGGAAGTAGTTCCAAAAGTAACTGCAATTAGTATAATGAACAGATTACATGCTATCACACATTGGGGAACGCAGGCATTAGTAGATCATTTTGCTACAAAGTATGCTTGTATAGGAGCATACAATATAGCAAAACGAATTGTTGAAAAGTGCCTCACCTGTCAGCGAGTGAATAAACAGCAAATAAAGAAACGAGTTCCCGGTGGGAGGGAACTCACATTTCAACCGTTCTCAAAAGTACAAATTGATTTTACAGAACTACCAAAGGTCGGACGTTACCGTTATTTGTTGGTGCTAGTAGACCACCTTACACACTTTGTGGAGGCATTCCCAACAGCTAGAGCTACTGTACGTACAGTAGCAAAAATACTGTTAGAAGAAATAATTCCCCGATATGGAATAATTGAAGCCATTGATTCCGACCGGGGCCCACACTTTGCATCAAAGATTATTACAGAGACCTTCCAGGCACTAGGTACCAATTGGCAATATCATACTCCATGGCATCCACAAAGTTCAGGAAGAGTAGAACAAATGAATGGAGAGATAAAGAAACAACTAACAAAACTGATGATAGAAACCAAAATGTCATGGGTAAAGTGTTTGCCCTTAGCACTATTAAATATAAGAACGCAGCCGAGAACAGACCTCGGGATCTCACCTTTCGAGATGTTATATGGTATGCCCTATGATTTAGAAATACCACAGGACCACCCAGAAATAAAGGATTTCCAAATAAAGAATTATCTAATACAGTTATTAAAGCGAAGAAAATACCTTTGGGAAAAAGGATTAGTGGTACAACGACCACCCTTAGACATAAAAATACATACTCTAGAACCTGGAGATAAAGTGCTTATAAAGACCTGGAAGGAGGCATCACTAACCCCTCGATGGGAGGGACCTTATGTTGTCTTACTCACTACAGAAACAGCTATTCGGACCGCCGAGAAGGGGTGGACACACGCCAGTCGAGTGAAAGGCCCGATCAAGACCAACACGTGGACTGCAGAATCCACAGAGGACCCTTTAAGGATTAAACTGAGGAAGCAATAAATGGACTTGGACTTACCAACCTGTATCGTGCAAGTACAGAAAAACGATAAAGCTGATTATAAATACCCTATTTGTAAGGATTATAACGTTAAATGTGATAACATAGGTTGCAACTGTTATCCTTTTGTATGCTTTAAATGCACAGTGTGTCAGGAAAAACTGGTGGTTGCATTGCCTAGACGGTATTCCCCCTCGAGGAACTTGTAATCAGTGTTATTCAATTGAACAAGAAATTACTGAATTAGCATTAAAACTTAAAGTCTTACGAGAAGAAATCGAGACCAAAGATCCTAGTTGGTGGAACATATATGTCTATGGACTACGACCTGAACTGTTTTGTTTCCACCATAATGAGCCAACTCCTCTGAAATTACAGATAGTAAAAGTGTGCTGTCAAACCACTGTAAAAGAAATAACGTGCCATTCCCCCTTGGTAAAAAGCTGCAACTGGGAAGCTTACAAGCGACGGTGCAGTTGCCGGAAACATTCGGGGCCTCCTGAAGAATATTCTTGCTGCCGAGAAGATGGTTTACCCCGTGGCTCGAAGCAACCGAGTCGACGGGCGAGGCAGAGGAATAACACAAAGTGGGGGCAAAAACCCGAATGGAATTGTGCAGCAATGTTGGGAGAACTACACCAGTGCTAGGCAGAACAACAAATTGCAAAATCAAAGCAAGCTGAACCTAGGCAAATGCAACACCACCTGGTATGCTGTATTAATATTATTACTAATGGCCAGTAATGGGGAGTCAGCACATAGACCATACAAATGGACCCTAATTCAGATAGAAGAGAGCCGAGTGATTAAAGAGAATATTACAGTAGGATCCCCTAGTTTTTCTGTAACCCTTTATCAGTTAGCACCTATACAACCATGCTTAGATCAAAAAGGTTATTATGTTTGTCCCTCTTCCAATCCAGGGAAGAGTTACTGCAACTATCCTAATGAGTATTATTGTGCATATTGGGGTTGTGAGACAATTGCTTCAGACTGGAAACCGGTTGTGCGAGATAAGTTTTTGAATATAACCTGGGGGCCCAGCGGTTGCCAACCTCCTAAGCGAGACTCAACCGGAGGTACAATAAACCCAGGTAGTTGTACACATTTGACACTCACAGCCCTGCAACCAGAGCACCAAGGATGGATACTAGGAAAAATTTGGGGAGTCAGATATTGGGAACCAGGAAAGGATCGAGGAGGGCTCATAAAAAATCCAGAAAGAACCTGCGCCTGAAGAAAGAGCCCAACCAATAGGTCCCAATGTAGTAATAACCGAAGAATTAGAAATTAACAAGACAATAACAGATGGTCTTGAAAACACACAAGACTCTAATACTAACGAAAATTCACTTTGGACCCTAATGAATGCAAGTTATCAGGTTATCAACAGGACCTATCCAAATTTAACGCTAGAATGTTGGTTGTGTTTTGATCCAAAACCGCCATACTTTGAGGCCATTGGGCTCGGAGCAACACCTAAACTCGCCAATGGAACAAATCCTGACTCTTGTAAATGGAGTAATGAGACCCAGGGAATCTCATTGCAGCAAGTGCGGGGTAAGGGGATATGCATTGGTAAGGTACCCCCTGAAAAAACAACACCTATGCATGAACAGAACACGCACCGGTCAATGGATAACAAGAATTAGGAGGCCCAGCGATTGGATAATACCAGTTAATAACTCTAAGTGGATATGTGCAAAAAGCGGGCTCACACCCCGTGTTTCCATGAAATATATAAAACTATTAGAAGAGTTTTGCATACAAGTGGTAGTTATTCCTAAAATTACCTATCACCCAAAGGGATATGAAGAAATCGTGGTAACTCACCAGTTAGTAAAAAGAGAACCAGTTACTGCCATAACTGTAGGCGCCCTACTAGCCCTTAGTGCGGCAGGTGCAGGAACCGGCATCGCCTCAATAGTAAGTCAGAACCACCAATTTGCAGCACTAAGGGTGGCCGTTGATGAGGACCTGTTAAGGATAGAGCAATCTATAAGTGCGCTAGAAAAATCGGTAAGATCTCTGTCTGAAGTAGTCTTACAGAACCGACGAGGTTTGGACCTACTATTTCTTAAAGAAGGAGGACTTTGTGCGGCTTTAAGGGAAGAGTGTTGTGTATATGCCGATCACACAGGACTAGTAAGAGACACAATGAATAAACTACGAGAAAATATAGAAAAACGAAAAAAAAAAGAATATGAATCTCGGCAGAGCTGGTATGAGAACTGGTTCAGACAATCACCCTGGCTTACAACCCTCCTATCCACTATAGCAGGACCACTGATTCTTTTAATCCTAGTATTAACATTCGGACCTTGTATCTTAAATAAAGTAATAGCGATCGTGAAAGGCAGACTAGAAGCCACTCACTTGATGTTGATTGAGGCAAAATATGAGAAATTGCATGATCAAAACGACACCGAATTATTAGTATTAAGTGGTCAAGAGTTGCAACGCTTTAACGAACAAAATAAGTAAAAAAATAGAAAAGGGGGAAATTGTAACAAGCAGTTCCGAGAAATGTTTGTTCATTAAAGCTCCTGGAGATGTTTGTTTGAGGTCTGAGAAGTGTTTGTATGCTAACTTGCTTTGTCCTGCTTGATGTATTTACCTTACAAGGAGATGTTTGTTTGAGTTCTTACTTGCTTTGTCCTGCTTGATGTATTTACCTCATAAGTAGCCAAAGTAAGGCGATCGAAACTGGCTACACAGCAGTCAACGCTCACATGATACGAGCCTTCAACATGAGTGAAAAGTTACACCCGGAAGCTGTGGACCAGAGATGGACTATAAGAACCAGAGAACTGAATCAGCTGTGTGCGTGTGCCGCAAGGGAGACTGAGGTCTCTAGGCCGCACCCAGCGCTGTCTTTACTTATTGTTTGATTAGAAATAAAACTTTTGTTACTTACAAGACTAAGTCAAAATTTATTACACCACGGACGACCCTCTGAAAGTTAAACTACGGAAACAATAAATGGACTTGGGCTTGTTGAATCATACCGTGCAAGTACAAAAAAAAACGATAAAGTTGTCCCATTTGTAAAAATCATAGAGTTAGATGTCTTAATATAAGTTGTAATTGTTATCCTTTTATATGTTTTAGATGCACAGTGTGCCGGGAAAAACTGGTGGTTGCATTGCCTAGACGGTATTCCCCTTCGAGGGACTTGTGATCAGTGTTATTCGACTGAACGAGAAATTACTGAATTGGCATTAGAACTTAAAGCCTTACGAGGAGAAATTGAGGTCAAAGGCCCGAGTTGGGGGAACAAATACTGGAACGAGTTTGTTCCCACCCTAATGAGCCGACTCCCCTGAAATTACAAGTGTGTTGCTTGTTATAAATAAGAGCCAATAAATCGATTCTGAGTCAATCAATCGATTTTATTTAGCAAGCGGTAATTAGGCAAAACAGCGCTGGGTGACCGGGGGAAGCTCAGTTCCGCCAACAGGCACACCAAATCAACCTTTCGTATGTGCTTATATACGCTGTGCGTTCGTTTACGTGCTGGGAATTTCCGTCTCTGGAACTTTTGTTATCTGTTGCAACATCCGAGCGCTTTGTTATCTGTAACACCATCTGGGAGTCCTATTATCTGTGGCACCATCCGGGAGTCCTCTTATTTATGACACCATCCGGTAGTCCTGTTATTTATGGCACCACCTGGTAGTCCTGTTATTTATGGCATTGTCTTTAACTACTACTACAAGGTTCTACAAAACATAATCAAACTCGCACAAGCACAGTTACTGCTTACAATAATATGCATAATACAATTGAATCCTACTCGATTTGTTCAACATTAACAATTTTGACCATCACTTATTACAATTCCCCCCTTTTTTTTTTTTACTCATTTATTTGTTGATCAAATCGAGTTACCGCTTTTCGGGCTAGTAAGGTTATTTCAGCTTCTTCATCAGTTCCATGTTTCTGTAACAACATAAGGTGTACCCGCTCTACATGGTTTTTAACTAGTCCAATAAGTCGATTTAGGATACAGGGTCCAAAGGTTAGGGTGAGTAATAATATCATCAAGGGTCCAGCTATTGTGGATAGCAATGCAGTTAGCCACGGGGACTGAATAAACCAAGACTCGTACCACCCTTTTGCAGCTTCTCTTTCCCTTTTTCTCTGTTCTAGTCTCTCCCTTAATTTTGCCATCGAGTCTCGGACTACCCCTGTGTGATCTGCATAAAAACAACACTCTTCCTTCAAGACTGCGCATAGTCCACCTTGCTGTAAGAAAAGGAGATCCATCCCTCTCCTGTTTTGCAACACTACTTCAGATAGCGAGGTTAGAGATCTCTCTAAGGCGGTTATGGAGTTTTCAATTCTCTCTAGGTCCTCATCTATCGCAGTCTTCAAGGAATTGAATCCTTGATTTTGTTGAACAAGTGAAGCTATCCCTGTTCCTGCTCCGGCTACCCCTAACCCTAGCAACGTGGCTATAGTAATGGCTGTAATGGGTTCCCGTTTGGTACGATGGAGCCCTGTATCCCAAATAGCATACATTACATTTTCTTGATGATACAATATCCTTGGGATGATGGTAACTAACATGCAATACTCTCGGGAACTGTTGAACACCTTTAAAGACACACATGGAGTAAGTCCCGTCCTAGAACATATCCATTTTGTTCCATTCGGGGGAATAATATATCCTGTGGTTTCATTAAGGCTCGGTACGATATTCCCACAAAGTGGTCTCTTGGAATTTGGTACTTTACCTATACAAGTCCCTGTCCCAGTTACATGTTGCATAGTTATACCTCTTTTCTGCTTTTCCCAAGGACACTGAATAGGCACAGACTCCTTGCTTATGGTATACCGACGATTATCCCCTATAGCTTCATAAAAGGGTGGATTAACATTATAACACAACCAGCAACCCATGGTTAAGTTGGGTTGCGTATAGTTAGAGTTTGATAAGCAGCCAGGATAATTCCCCATAGAGGATTCAAAGATTCCGGGGCTTCAATATTCAGAGATTTCAAGGCTTCAGTGACAGTTTCCTCTATTACTATTATATTCTCCTTCTCTAATGTCTTTGTCTCCCTACCCAGAGGGGGAGGGGATCTTACTACTGGATTGGGACCTATCGCTCGAGAGGTCGGTTTAACTTCTTCTTTCTTTATGAGAAACATGCCTCCTCGATCAGCACCCGGTTGATAATATCGCATTCCCCAGGTTTTTCCAACAAACCATCCACTATGTTCAGGATTTGTTACGTTAAGGAATATATTCACAGTTGCCATCGGGTGGGGTGTACCCGCGGGGAGCTAATTGTAGGGAACTCCTTTCTCCCGAGGGAGGAGTGCACCCTGCAGGTCCCCATCCAACCCTTAAGAACTTATCAGTATTTGCCCGAGGAATTGGCCAGTTTGAAGCAATCGTTTCACACCCCCAGTAAGTGCAGTAATAGTGTCCTGGGGTATTACAATATGAGGGCCCTGTGCTAGGGCACATATAAAACTCTATTTTGTTAAAGCATGGCTCAATTTGAACTAATAAGGTTGTAGTAAAAGAAGGTGACCCTGATGTGGTCTGTTGTTGTATTATCGTTTGGTCCTCCCATCGATAGAGAGTCCATTTAAAAGGTTGGTGGGAACTCCCCTGCTTTATTGCTATTATTACCGGTAAGGTAAGGAGGATTAGGGAGAGCGACCCGGCCCCTGGTTGTCTGAAAATCAGCCAGTGGAGGTTCATTTTGTTGAGGGTTGTTCTGCTTAAGGAGATGCTTTATTTTAGAAGTCTTCGGAGGCACTTGCCAATCCCCACAAGGATACCCCTCTGCCTTGCCCTGGGCCTACTCTGTTGCTTCAGAGTAGCCGGGTAAGTTATCTTCTCGGCAGCAGTTGTAGTCTTCAGGGGACTGCCTCCTAAATTCTCTCCTTGTTCTGTCACAACCCACTTTCCAATACTGAACCCAATAGGGCTATCTTCAAATACAAGGGTTTTGCCACTGTCCCGAATCCTCACAGGGTTTGGAACACTTTCTCTTGGTTATTTCCCAAATGTCTGGACTTATCGGTGATTATTAATATCCCAATGGTATCTAAGGTTTTTCCTCTACACTCATTACACCATCGTTCAACATACAGAATTTTTTACTGCTGTATCCCGCACCCGTTACACACACGACGTACTCACAGATTGCATTGCTTACATACAGGACATGCGATGGGCGACTTATGTAATTCCTTACAATTGTCCATAAAAAGCCTAGTGTTCAGGGCTATGCGTCACGTGTCTGTTTCCTCTTGAAGGTCAGCTTCAACTCATCCAGTTTCCCGGTGACTTCCCAGTCTGTGTGCAGTATAGGACCTTTTACTCGACTAGCGTGTGTCCATCCTCTTTCCGCGGTGCAGACTGCGATATCTGTGGTGAGTAAAACAAGGAAAGGTCCCTCCCAGGACGGGTTAGCGATGATTCCCTCCATGTTTTTATGAGTACTTGATTTCCTGGTTTGATACGATTTATTGCTATATCTAAAGGTGGTCTCTAGACCACCAGACCTCGCTTTAACATTTCTTACGAAGCCACACAAGCACAAAAGGGCCCGCGGGACTTCACCACACAACGCAGGAAAAAAAAAAAAAAAAACAAAGAACATATGCGGCAGGGACAACACCTCCCCCCCCAACTCTGCTCAGTCCCCTGGACAGGAGAAACGGCACAGGAGCCACAAAGTGACCTTGGACAGGTGCCACTGTTCACTGATCAACCAGCTGCAAGTCTGGTTCGTGCTGCCAGAGATGCACTTTGCAGACCTACAAAACCCAAGAATTTGCCCCAAATATTTCTACATAGCACAGCATCAAACACATCTTAGTATCTTATTCAGTCTGGAATTCACACCTCAATCTATTGCGATTATGGAAGCCACTGAAAAGTCAATGAAAGGGGTTCTACGAGAGTTGGTCCCTACACTGAACACTAAAACACATGTAAAATAAAAGGGGACAAACTTCCAAGTCACGATTAGGGACGGTGATAGGTTCGACTTTTTTTTTTTTTTTTTTTTTTTTTTTTTCAGATTCACCTCCCATTAAAGCAAGAGAAAAGTGCAACTTTGCAGCATGTTTGTTCACGTCAAGTTTTGCCTCAAGAACACATTTTGCAGTAACAAAATATGGTCTATAAAGTTGCAAAGTGCACAAGCTGAAGGCACAGAGTACAAGCACATAGGAAAACAGATTTCAAAATACAAAGTAAAAAAAAAAAAAAAGAAATCTGGAATTTAAAACTCCCTGACAGAAGATACATTTATATGGGACCAACTCTTAAAGGTGACAATTTTTAAACTAATGAACAAATATTGCACAATAACAAAGTTTTATTCTTATTAAGTAAAAGCTCCCGAAAATACCTTGAAGTTTAAAAACTAATACACTGACGTGTTAACTAGTTTTAAGAATGTCCTTAATATTAAGAAAAGAGTGCAAAAAGGATTCTTCCATTCTAACACTTCTTGGAAACTGCTGATTCCAGCTGCCCATTTCTTTTATTACCAGCAACGCAGCTTTCTTAGCTTCCTCATCTGCTAAATTATTCCCTCTTATTTGCGCGGAGGTTCCCTTCCGATGGCCCTTTACATAAACTACCGCAATTTGTTTGGGCCCTCTTAATGCCTCCAAAGTTTGCTTTATTAAGGTCTCATGTATTAATCCTTTACCCTGAGAATTCATCAGTCCCCTCTCTTCCTAAATTTTTCCGAACGTGTGAACCACCCCATATGCATATTTAGAATTTGTAAATATTGTTCCTCTCTTATCTTTTAACAACTGTAATACCCTCAATACTGCGAACAGCTCACAAGCCTGCGCTGACCATCCTGAGTTAAGGGGACCTGACTCCTTAGTTGTCCAGCTGTTTCCATCTATTATAGCGTATCCTGACTTCCTTTTCCCGTCCACTACCCGTGATGATCCACATAAAAACTCCTCTTCTTCTTCTAAATTCTCTCTTACCTTGGTATAGTTTTACTTTCAATTCCCGATCTTTTATTTCTAAACTAATTCCCAATTCGACCATTAAATCCCTTCCTAATAGGTTATATTCAGCTTCAGGCACTAATAAAAGGGACCCTATCCCTATTCGGGATGGGGATTCTATTTCTACCCCTTTAATTACTAGTACAGAAAAGGGGTCTCCTTTTGCTCCTAGTACTTCTATTTTCTCCGAAGACGGAGCACATCCCCGGGGCACAGTTTGGACAATAGATCTTTCTGCCCCCGAATCTACCAGGAATTCCATTTCCTGGCACTGGGGACCTAACTTTAATTTTATCAAGGGCTCTGTTGTTTTAGGAGTCCCCAGCAGATAGAGCCCCTGACACCCCTACTCAGCATAATACATTTTCTCATCCTGTATACGTTTCCTACAGCTCCTTCGCATATGTCCCTTCCTCTGACAGTAAAAACATTCGATTTCCTTCAAGTCCTTCAGTCCGACTTGACTTCCCTGAGGTGGCCCATTCCCACCTATGCGTGGTGGCCCTCCCTTCTGTGGAGCCGTCCTCTGTCCCTCTCGAACTGCCGCTACTAAAATTTTAGCTTGCCTCTTCTGAGTCTCTTCCTCCCTTCTCACATAAACCTTCTGTGCTTCCCTTAGCAACTCATCCAACCCTTTCTCTTGCCAATCTTCCAACTTTTCTAACTTCTTTCTAATATCCGGCCATGACTTCGCCACAAACTGTGTTTTTAAAAGGGCTTGCCCGACTGGTGTCATAGGGTCTATCCCAGAATAAAGCTGCAAGCTCTTTCTTAGTCTTTCTAACCATTCTGTGGGAGTTTCATCTTTCTTTTGTTGTTCATTAAAGGCTTTATTTATGTTCTGCCCTCGAGGGACAGATTCCCTAATCCCTTGGACGATTATAGTGCGAAGATCTCCCATATGGCCCCTGTGTTCCGGGTTTTGATTATCCCAGTTAGGGCGCTGCTGGGGCCACTTAATGTCAGCACCCGGCCCTTGTTGGTGCCGTTGGTAAAGATTTAGGGCCTGACAAATCCAATTCTCATATGACCCAAAAATTGGCCAAAATAAATGATCTGGTCTAATCTGCTGGTTTCCCCAGACATGCATGCAATAGTAAACCATCTTTTCCCTATTTTTGTTTCGAGTGCTAGACCTCTCCGTGGGTCCCTTCCCAGTGAACACAAGGCCCAATGAGGATTCTCGGGGAATATCTGGCAACCTCTCTGTGGGTCCCTTCCCCATGAGATCAGAAGGCTTGCCCTTCTTCTGTCCCATCTTCCGGAGTGTCTTCTTTTCACACACACACACGCACCCCTCGTTCGTGGCTCACGCCCTCGCGGGCTATGAGAACCGCACTACTAGAGAGTCCCGCCCTGCCTTACGGCAGGGTCCACACTCACTTCGCTTCCTCCCCAAGCGGGGGGGGGGGCGTCTCGTTCATGCACACTCCAGGATACCCACCCCAACCGAATGGAATTGCTTTCTATACTTACCCTCCCCGGGGTCTTCGTCCGGTTCTTCGTGCACAAAGGTTTACGGGGTTCAATTCTTTTGCCTAATTACCTAAATTTAGGGTTCGGAGGTTAAGGTTTCAGGGCGATCCTCCGTCCACTCCAGGGCCATCTGAAAACGGGACGGGGCGCCTCCCTGAAGTTTAGGAGTCCCTCCCAGAGATCCTTAATCCGAGTCACGGCACCAAAATTTGTTATAAATAAGAGCCAATAAATCGATTCTGAGTCAATCAATCGATTTTATTTAGCAAGCGGTAATTAGGCAAAACAGCGCTGGGTGACCGGGGGAAGCTCAGTTCCGCCAACAGGCACACCAAATCAACCTTTCGTATGTGCTTATATACGCTGTGCGTTCGTTTACGTGCTGGGAATTTCCGTCTCTGGAACTTTTGTTATCTGTTGCAACATCCGAGCGCTTTGTTATCTGTAACACCATCTGGGAGTCCTATTATCTGTGGCACCATCCGGGAGTCCTCTTATTTATGACACCATCCGGTAGTCCTGTTATTTATGGCACCACCTGGTAGTCCTGTTATTTATGGCATTGTCTTTAACTACTACTACAAGGTTCTACAAAACATAATCAAACTCGCACAAGCACAGTTACTGCTTACAATAATATGCATAATACAATTGAATCCTACTCGATTTGTTCAACATTAACAATTTTGACCATCACTTATTACATTGCTGAACCACTGTAAAGAAAATAGCGTGCCATTCCCCCTTGGTAAAAAGCTGCAACTAGGAAACCTACAAGCAATGGTGCGGTCGCCGTAAACATTCGGGGCCTCCTGAAGAATATTCTTGCTGCCGAGAAGATGGTTTACCCCGTGGCTCGAAGCAACCAAGTCGATGGGCGAGGCAGAGGAATAACACAAAGTGGGGGCAAAAACCCGAATGGAATTGTGCAGCAATGTTGGGAGAACTACCCCAGTGCTAGGCAGCACAACAAATTGCAAAATCAAAGCAAGCTGAACCTAGGCAAATGCAACCCCACCTGGTATGCTGTATTAATATTAATACTAATGGCCAGTAATGGGGAGTCAGCACATAGACCATACAAATGGACCCTAATTCAGGTAGAAGAGAGCCGAGTGATTAAAGAGAATATTACAGTAGGATCCCCTAGTTTTTCTGTAACCCTTTATCAGTTAGCACCTATACAACCATGCTTAGATCAAAAAGGTTATTATGTTTGTCCCTCTTCCAATCCAGGGAAGAGTTACTGCAACTATCCTAATGAGTATTATTGTGCATATTGGGGTTGTGAGACAATTGCTTCAGACTGGAAACCCGGTTGTGCGAGATAAGTTTTTGAATATAACCTGGGGGCCCAGCGGTTGCCAACCTCCTAAGCAAGCACTAAGAGTGGCCGTTGATGAGGACCTGTTAAGGATAGAGCAATCTATAAGTGCGCTAGAAAAATTGGTAAGATCTCTGTCTGAAGTAGTCTTACAGAACCGACGAGGTTTGGACCTACTATTTCTTAAGGAAGGAGGACTTTGTGCGGCTTTAAGGGAAGAGTGTTGTGTATATGCCGATCACACAGGACTAGCAAGAGACACAATGAATAAACTACGAGAAAATATAGAAAAATGAAAAAAAGAATATGAATCTCGGCAGAGCTGGTATGAGAACTGGTTCAGACAATCACCCTGGCTTACAACCCTCCTATCCACTATAGCAGGACCACTGATTCTTTTAATCCTAGTATTAACATTCGGACCTTGTATCTTAAATAAAGTAATAGCGATCGTGAAAGGCAGATTAGAAGCCGCTCACTTGATGTCGATTGAGGCAAAATATGAGAAATTGCATGATCAAAACGACACCGAATTATTAGTATTAAGTGGTCAAGAGTTGCAACGCTTTAACGAACAAAATAAGTAAAAAAAAAAAAAAAAAAAAGGGGGAATTGTAACAAGCAGAAATGTTTGTTCATTAAAGCTCCTGGAGATGATTGAGTTCTGAGAAGTGTTTGTATGCTTACTTGCTTTGTCCTGCTTGATGTATTTACCTAACAAGATGTTTGTTTGGATTCTTACTTGCTTTGTCCTGCTTGATGTATTTACCTAACAAGGAGATGTTTGTTTGAGTTCTTACTTGCTTTGTTCTGCTTGATGTATTTACCTCATAAGTAACCAAAGTAAGGCGATCGAAACTGGCTACTCAGCAGTCAACCTCACATGGTGCAAGGCACACCGTGAGAGCCTTCAACATGAGTGAAAAGTCACACCCGGAAGCTGTGGACCAGAGATGGACTATAAGAACCAGAGAACTGAGTTAGCTGTGTGCGCGTGCTGCAAGGGAGACTGAGGTCTCTAGGCCGCACCCAGCGCTGTCTTTGCTTATTGCTTGATTAAAAATAAAACTTTTGTTACTTACAAGACTAAGTCGAAATTTATTACACTCACACTAGCGAGAAAAGCAAGGATGTTCAGCGCCACTGGACCCTCTGCTTTCCTATGCTGGGTGTGCTACAAGAGATTAAAACTGACAACAGTCCTGGCTACATTACCAGAACTGCGCAATATTTTTTTTAGTAATGAGGTGTTTTGCATGTCACAGGTATTCCACATTCTCCTACTGGACAGGCTGTTATTGAATGGGCGTGTGGCAGATGCACACCCCCCTCTCTCCCTCTCCCTTCCTTCGATATGGAAGGTGCAGACACATCTCCCCTCCCCCCTCTCCTGCAATGGGGTTAACAGCTTCTTTTGTTTTGACCCCAGAACCCGTTGAACAGGGTCGTTAAGAGAGAGAAGGGGTGGGGGCGCAGAGGCGCCAAGGAGCCGCTGGGTGCCCACAGCCAGAGTGGGGGTGCTTAGAAGCTTCAGGGCACCCCACAGCCAGAGTGGGGGTGCAGAGAAACTTCTGGAATGCCCACAGTCAGATCTGACAAGACTTTAAAAACGGGACCCCTCCCGCCGAGGTTTTGCCACCCGTTGTGTGGACCTCTTGGAGCGCGGGTCAAGTCCTGCGGCCGAGAGCCCTCCCCCTTAGGCAGGATGGTTGCCTAAAGTAATCTCCCGGGACCGGGATTCCCCCCCACCGAGCCTCGTGGGTGAGTGATAAAACTTCTCTTTAATAATTCCTCGCAGGATCGTAGGTGCTTATTCCGTGCTTAAATATAAGCACGTGTAAAACTTTAATAATTCCTTGCCAGATTCAAGCAAGTGTATACTTTTCCCGGAGTCAGGGACGGCTCTGGCATTGTTTTTGGTGAGCCACGGGTATGCACACTGTAGATCCCCATTGTTATTATTTGCTGCACCTTTAATAATTACCTCGACTGATACTCGAACATGTATTTATGTCACTATTGGAGAGCTAAAACCCCGTCTTCCACCGGTTTATCTGCTGCACCTTCTGTACCTGAAATAAATAACTTACGCTTTTTCTATGGATAAACAACGTTTAATCCAATTCCTTGTATTCCTTAAAAACGTGTTCATTAGAGCATAAGCAAAACAGCGCTGGGTGTGCGGGGGATTCGCTCCGCCCAACACGCACACCTTTAAACAATAAGAAGTGTGCTTAAATACAGTAAGGTATTACATATTCATAATGACCCCAGGAACGCCTATTCATAACCTTTCCCCGCTGCTGATTAAAATGAGTCTCAGAGAACCATTTCCATAGACCCTCCCCTGTTGCGCCTGTGCAGTACCACTTGGTGAATTTGAGGAGGGGTCTTTGGGGGTCTTTGGATGAAGGCTCTGAAATAAATAACTTACGCTTTTTCTATGGATAAAAAACATTTAATCCAATTCCTTGTATTCCTTAAACACGTGTTCATTAGAGCATAAGCAAAACAGCGCTGGGTGCGCGGGGGGGTTCACTCCGCCCAACACGCACACCTTTAAACAATAAGAAGTGTGCTTAAATACAGTAAGGTATTACATATTCATAATGACCCCAGGAACGCCTATACATATTCATAACCTTTCCCCGCTTCTGATTAAAATGAGTCTCAGAGAACCATTTCCATAGACCCTCCCCTGTTGCGCCTGCGCAGTGCCACTTGGTGAATTTGAGGAGGGGTCTTTGGGGGTCTTTGGATGAAGGCTCCTTCAGCTTCATCACAGTGAAATTTTTACCTTTGGCTCATTATGTTGAATTGACTGGGACCCAAGCTGCCAAGTTGAATGAAACCAGACTGGCGCCCCCTTTTGCTGTAAATCTTCGTTATCTTGTCTCCTCAAGTTTACAGCTAGGTGCAGTAAAACTTCTTATCTTGGCATTCGATGGGGTTCTGTTCTTCTTAACGTAAAGCTCTAAACTAAGCATTTATTGTGTGACTAAGCCTTAAAGTGTTAGCTTGTTAGCAGGCACCCATTATAAGTTTAGTTAACCCTTAAAATGTTAGTTCCCTCTGTCAATATAACTTCATAAGCAAGTTTCATAACTTTTTACATAGAACTGAACCACCTTTTTCCAAGTTCAGAGCCCGTGCCTCATTTGGTTCTATCTGTAAACATTAAACATCTTAGCACGAATCACAACTGCATTTTTCACAATTCCCCCTTTTTCTTTTTATCCTATTGATTCGTGCTTTGGCCTCAAAGTTAGCTAGTACTTGCCTAGCGGCGGCTAGGTCCAGTTTGGTGTTATCTTTCAAAATCATCAATTTATACCCTATTCCTTTTGTTGCCATTTCAGGATCTATAGGCATAGCTGAGATTTGCATGCCTTGGACTACTGAATGTATTAACCGAATAAAGCACGGGATCATACATGGTCCAAACAGTAAACCCAGAAATGCACATACTATCATGAACCCTATTTTCTTCCAGAAGGCTCCCCCAAATAAGTTATCCCACCAATGGCTAGTAAGTATAGAATTCCATTTCTGTACTGGTACATGTGCAACTCGTTTTATCTCCTCTGCTATTTTCATTATAGCTTCCCCATTATCATCTATTTCCAAACAATACTCAGAAGTATTCCATTTCCCACAGACACCCCCTTCTTCAGCTAAAAGATAATCTAAGGCTACCCGATTTTGGTACACTGCAGCCCTGGTCTGAGACAATTGTCTTGCTATAAGATTCAGTGCCTCAGCTGTCCAGTTGCTTATTATTGCAACCACTGCTTGCAACTGGATAATTCGGTTTAGCATATATATTGGGGTACGGTATCCCCAGCTTCCATCTTGGGCCCAGGTGGCTGGATCATAGTATTCAATTATCCTTTTCGCAGGCCATTCATCATCTTTCCAAGTTTGTGTTCCTCCTATGGGGACATTTATTAAACCCCTCTTCTCTCTGTTTAAAGTTTCCTACAGAGGTTTCCCCAGATGACTCCCTTTTTCCTTTGGTAAAAGGAAAAATGCTGGTTGAATTATCCCTATTGTACAAGACCCTCTCCATTTAGGCATTAACTCCTTATAAGCTCTATTCCCACATATCCAAAATAATCCATCAGGAGCTTTCCATGGTTCGTTTACATCGGTAGAGCCAGGATTCTGCCAATATCTCCTTAAATCCCCAGTTTCCTCAAAAGGATTTGCTTTGCTTCGATTCTTCCAGCATATTGTTTCGTTTCCCAGGCTACAATTTCGAGACCAATATCCATTAGGTGGACCTGGCCACCAAGTGGGAGGAATAGAGGTATTTGATGAATTTACTCATAACACTAACTTACAAGGGGTTTGCCCAATGTATTCAGTAAAATCCAGTTTACCATCATCCCTTGATATGCATATCTGCCCTATTATTAAGTGACTTAATACCCATCCTTCTGGTCTTTTTTCCCCGAGTTACATGAGTTCTGTTCCATACCAGTAATCCTTCTGGGCTTACACTCTTTCCTCTCCAAGGCCACTGTTCTACCATTTGAGACCCCCCACATATCCAGCATGATGTGACATTTAATTCCCGGGCTATCTTTTCCAGAAGATCTATAAACAGGTTTTTCCCTACTGTTGGTAATTGTAATCCCTTGTCTTTTTGCCTTATTTCTTCATACCAATCACCGCTTTTCTGTACCACTTTCTGTTTCTCTTGCCTTCTTTTCAATTCATGAGTAGCACTCTTAACTAACTCCTCCTTATATTGATCTTGCACTCCCCCTCCATCTGAATAGCCCCACATGCCAGTTTGTGAAAAACAGATACTCTGTTCTCCCCTAGGGCAGGAGACAGAGCCTACACCGAGTCCACCTTTCCCTAGATTAGTTGCTACCCATAACTTCTGCCCTTGGATTTCACATTTTCCAATTTTGTTCTATCATAACATCCAGAATTAATATGAGTGTGATAATTGAGAACATATTGTGTCAGTCGTCCTATTCTCATGTGCTCATAGCACTTGGTACAGGGATTGGCCAGGCTAAGTTGGGAACAATAAGTCACCACTCCTAGCAAGAGGATCAGGTCCAAGTTTCTACACCCTCTGCCTCTCTGGCCTACCAGGTTGCAGCTGGCAGCCGAGTTCATAATCTTCTCGGCAGCAAGGGTAGTGTCCCTGCCTTCCTATTTTTGCCGTTAGGTGATGACTTTTTATTGTATTCCAAACTCTTGGCCTTCACCTCCCAAGAGCAACAGGACAACATGAAATTTGATTTCTCTTCTTACACTCTATTCTTCCTATCATTGGTGGACTCTCTAAATCCCCATACACCCCTTTAGTAAATATCTCCCATCATTCTTCACTATTCTTTTTGTATTCTTCCAGTGACTGTTAGAATTCTCAACCTAGCTTTGGTTTCCTTATCTTCTATTCTTAAATGCTTATTACACAATCCTGTTGGTAATTTCCCGTTGTGGATATGCTTATACCACAGTTCTTTATAACCTAAACATCAAATACAGATAAAAGAATTACATATACAACTTAGTCCAACATGCTTAACTATTAAAACATTCAGATTTTCATTTATACTGGACATTCATATGAACAATACTGATAGTAGTTACATCACCGATCCCATGTTAATTTCAATTCCCCCTATCCTTGAGTTACTTTCCAGGTTCTTTCTTCCGTCAGGGTTCCTTTAACTCGAGACGCATGTGTCCATCCTTTCTCTGCAGTCCGAACCGCTGTTTCTGTAGTTTTCCAAAGTTTTCTGCAAAAGACTCCTAAACTTTTGCTGTCCTGGTAGGTAATGCTTCTGGCCAGCCTGAAAAAGTATCAGTTAATACCAACAAATATCGGTACCCCCCTTTTCCTGGGAGTTCTGAAAACTCAATTTGCCATTGTGGTCCAGGCCCATTCCCCTTCCCCATTTGACCCATTTCTAGCTTGGGCATATTTTGGGATTAGTCTGGAGGCAAAGATCACACTGCTGTCACCTGTTCTACAGTGACAGACAAATTTCTAGCTCCTGTTTCCCTAATCAAATGTTTGCATAGTGGTTCTATTCCCCAAAATCCTTTCTTATGTTCTTCCCTTACTAAAGGCCAAACTGCATGAAAGGGGACAATAAATTTTCCCTGAGGGGTGTGAACCCACCCTTCCTTATTATATTATTCCTCTAAATCTATGATGAGTTTCGATTCTCTTTAGTATACTCTGGCTTAACTTTTAAAGAGACCTGTCCCCCAAGGACTAGAGCACATTCTATTTTTACCTTTTGCTTAGCTGTTTGTTTTGCCTCTCTGTCCACCAGCCTTTTCTGATTCCGAGCTCACTTTCTGGTGTGCCCTATTATGCATGACTGCCATTTTCTTAGGAAGTTTAACTACTTCCGATAGTTTCAACATCTCCTCTGCACGTTTGATATGTTTGCTTTGAGAGTTCGAAAGTCCCTTTTCTTTCCAAATTGCTCTGTGCACATGCACAACCCTCCATCCATAAAACAGTTGTCAGAGTTTTCAATATGAATGTCTTTTAGATCTGGTCAATTGGATGATGTTGCTTTGATGGTCTCCAGGCAGTCATGATGAACTGGTTCTCCAAAGTTACCACTGAGGAAAGAAGCTGGGTTGACAACGTTAGTGACGATAATTTCTACACCGTCTTGTTAGACACTGTATGGGATACTAGCACAGTCATTTTCTGACCCATGGTAAATCTCCAGGCCTCCTGTATATTCAGTACCACTGCAGCAACTGCCTGCAGGCATCCAGGCCACCCCTTTGCAGTTGCGTCTAACTGTTCAGAGAAATAGGCCACTGCTCGTCGATATGGGCCAAGATCCTGTGCCAATATACCCAAGGCTATTCCCTGTTTCTCGTGAAAGAATAGGAAAAATGGTTTACTCACGTATTGGAGTCCTAGAGCAGGGGCTGACATCAAAGCCTTTTTAAGTTCCTTAAAGGCTCGTGTGGCTTCCTTATTCCATTGCAGGTGTTTCTGGTCCATATGGTCCAGGTCACGCATGTCTCCTTGGTTCTAGTAGCGATTAAAATGTCATCCAGATATTGTAGCATCTGTCTCTCATCAGACGAGGCTTCTCAGGATTCAAAATCTTTAGCAAGCTGATTTCCAAATATTGTCGGGCTATTCGTGAATCTTTGTGGCAACACCGTACAAGTGAGCTGGGTTTTACCTTTATTTTTATGGTTCTCTCATTCAAATGCAAATATTGTCTGGCTAGCTTCATGGAGAGGGAGGCAAAAGAAAGCATCTTTCAAATCTAAAACGATAAACCAAGTCAAATTAGGTGTACTCTCAGAAGGGTGTATGGGTCTGCTACCACTGGGTAGAGGTCCTCAGCTATTTTGTTTATATCTCATAAGTCCTGAACCACCCAATATGACCTATCTAGCTTGAGGACAGGCAACATAGGGGTGTTGTAATTGGACTCACACTCCTTTAATAACCCTATTTGCAGGAATTTCTCTATTACTGGCCGAATTCCTACTTCTGAACCTGGGTCAGAAGGTGGATATCTAAGGGGAAATCCGCGTGCTCTGTACGCGTTACACACAACAAAGCAGCCCAGCAGGAACGGGCCAGGCAGCGACTACCCCCCGGCTTCATCCCCCGCGGCCGGCGAGCCCGGAGGAGAGGAGCTGCAGCTCCAGCTCCAGCAGCCGCCGCTCTCCCCGCCCCCCCTTTTTTTTTTTTTTTTTTTTTTTTCTTCTCGCCGCAGCTTATCAAGGGGAAGCTGCCAGGCACAGGCTTGGGCTCCTCTTGCCCTTTTTCTCTCTTCATTTAATTCCTGCGTCTATAAACTTTATATGCAATTTCAATTAGCTGAGCAATAGTTACATCCCTCAGCTCCTACCTTTTGTAATTTCTTACAGATGTCAATAAGCAGCGTATTAAGCATCAATCCCTTACATCAATTTTAGATCCAAATCAGTCTATCCACAGAACAACACTAGCTGCAATACAGCTAACTCAGAATTTCACATTCAAAGCACTTCCCCCACTAATTTTCTCTCATGTGTACAGATGCATCTTAAGGGGGAGCAAGGTGGTACTTTAATAATGGAACCGGTTCTCATGTTGTAATTATCTCCCCAAACAAATTCTATTGGTACCAAATCTAAATATACTAACTAAAATACTGAGCTCAGACACACAAACCAAATACCAAGTTCAAATATGCGAACAGATCACAATTACACTTCTTCAAGACAATATCTCAATTTTAGCATTGCACCTTTGAACCACTCACTGCTCAGCCAGGTGGAGGCACCGCTGGGTCTCCCTGACAAAACAGGTCAGTGCGCGCTGGAGCCCATGGGCACGCACCACCCCCGCAGCAGCAAGCTGGACCGGGCAAGGCTTTTATCAGTGTCTCATCTGGGGCGCCACAACCGCCATCCCCAAACCAGGACCCCCCCATCCGGTGCGCATACAAAAGAGCCAAATCCAGCACACCGAGATGAGACACAGCTTATCACAGAGCCGTGCAAGTCCAGATGCCAGAACAAAGCCCGCATGCCAGAAAGAAAAGCAATGGCTATCACACGCAAAACCCCATCACCACATTCACACAGTCAAGAGCCAAATTGCTCATCGTCACAAAATGTACATTTTGGATCAATCTGTGATCTTACTATACCATACAACAGGCAAAGACTTACGAAACTGCAACACATTCAAAAAGATACCCACAAAGAAAAAAAGCTAGTACTAAAAGGCATCTTGCAGACTGTTCTGCAAGTTTTTCTGTGATTCATTTGTTATCAGCTAATTCTCTCTCCGCTTGCTGAAGTTCAAACCATTCTGCTTGTAAATCTGTCTACAGTGATTTAATGATCTCTTGCTCAGTTTGCTTGTCTTTCGGGGCAGCTATCAATGCTGCTTCCAAAACAGCAGAAATCTCAAATCTGCTTTCTTTTGCCAAGTCCCTTATTTGCTCAGTTACAATATCTGGAGACGACCAATGTCCAGAAGCCCACCTAAGACTCTCAGGACTCTGGCAAACCTTATAATCTTTCAGCAAACTCAATATCAGGGAGCAGTCCAGGCCTGGCTTGACCCAGGATGCCATGACCTACTGCCGGAGAACACAGCACAGACCGATCCGTCCTCCTTTAGAGCCTCTGGCTCCTATCCCCCCCCAAACCGCTTCTCACAGAATATCCCAGTTCTGACACCAAATAAACTGTCCCGTCCCAACAGATGGGATGAGGGATGAGTTAACTCTTTGTTTCTCCTTATCTCTTCGAGTTTTTCTAGTTTCTTTCTTATATCTCCCCAGGATTTTGTTACAAACTGGGGGGTCCACTCCTTGAGTCCATTTATCCTTTGCTTTTTCCTTGGGTGAACTTCTCTTCATCCCAGAATTATAGCATGATCCCCCCCACAAGGGACTGTTGGGGGTCCAAAACTCTAACATGACCCCCCCCACCAAGGGACTGTCAAGGGGGGGTATCTCCGGCAGGTCGCTCCCCTTCGACCTCTTGTAGGAACCTCAAACCCACGAAACCTGGCTCACAACATGGGGATCAAACCCACTACAACTAGCTTACAACGTGGGGCTCAAACCCACAACACAGAGGGAGTGCTTCACTCACTTTGTCCTTTCAGTGGCCAAGCCCCTCGCGGGGTGTTGGAACTGCATTTAGAAGGACTCTGCACTCACTTCGCAACCAGATTGCGTCTCAAACAACACCAATCACACAATCACATAACCCGACCTGATGGTACTTACAGTCCGTTTTTCCCATCAGGACCTACCCGACCTGGCGGTACTTACAGTCCACTTTTCCCGTCGGGACCTTCGTGCACTCTGGATTACAGGTAAACTGCAGCATTCAGGGGGAGTGAGCTCAATTCTTCTCAATTATTTTGCTTATGCTTTAATTTTGAATAACGTTGGTAGCTCTCCGCACACCCGAGTCCAAGGGCCACTATTAAAGTGGGGCGCCTCCCTTGAACCTGAGGTAACACAGAGGTATCCAAGGTTATCATGTCGGGGTCACCAATTGAAATAAATAACTTACGCTTTTTCTATGGATAAAAAACATTTAATCCAATTCCTTGTATTCCTTAAACACGTGTTCATTAGAGCATAAGCAAAACAGCGCTGGGTGCGCGGGGGGTTCACTCCGCCCAACATGCACACCTTTAAACAATAAGAAGTGTGCTTAAATACAGTAAGGTATTACATATTCATAATGACCCCAGGAACGCCTATACATATTCATAACCTTTCCCCGCTTCTGATTAAAATGAGTCTCAGAGAACCATTTCCATAGAACCTCCCCTGTTGTGCCTGCGCAGTGCCACTTGGTGAATTTGAGGAGGGGTCTTTGGATGAAGGCTCCTTCAGCTTCATCACAGTGAACTTTTTACCTTTGGCTCATTATGTTGAATTGACTGGGACCCAAGCTGCCAAGTTGAATGAAACCAGACTGGCGCCCCCTTTTGCTGTAAATCTTCGTTATCTTGTCTCCTCAAGTTTACAGCTAGGTGCAGTAAAACTTCTTATCTTGGCATTCAATGGGGTTCTGTTCTTCTTAACATAAAGCTCTAAACTAAGCATTTATTGTGTGGGTAAGCCTTAAAGTGTTAGTTCATTAGTAGGCACCCATTATATGCTTAGTTAACCCTTAAAATGTTAGTTCCCTCATAAGCAAGTTTCATAACGTTTTACATGGAACTGAACCACCTTTTTCCAGGTTCAGAGCCCGTGCCTCATTTGGTTATATCTGTAAACATTAAACATCTTAGCACGAATCACAACTGCATTTTTCACAATTCCCCCTTTTTCTTTTTATCCTATTGATTCGTGCTTTGGCCTCAAAGTTAGCTAGTACTTGCCTAGCGGCGGCTAGGTCCAGTTTGGTGTTATCTTTTAAAATCATCAATTTATACCCTGTTCCTTTTGTTGCCATTTCAAGATCTATAGGCATGGCTGAGATTTGCATGCCTTGGACTACTGAAGGTATTAACCGAATAAAGCACAGGATCATACATGGCACAAACAGTAAACCCAGAAATGCACATACTATCATGAACCCTATTTTCTTCCACCAGGCTACCATTTTGAGACCAATATCCATTAGGTCAACCTGGGTACCAAGTGGGAGGAATAGAGGTATTTCTTACAAGGGGTTCGTCCAATGTATTCAGTCATTTGAGACCCCCCACATATCCAGCATGAGGTGACATTTAATTCCCGGGCTATTTTTCCATAAGATCTATAAACAGGTTTTTCCCTACTGCTGGTAACTGTAATCCCTTGTCTTTTTGCCTTATTTCTTCATACCAATCACTGCTTTTCTGTAACAATTTCTGTTTCTCTTGCTTTCTTTTTAATTCCTGAGTGGCACTCTTAACTATCTCCTCCTTATACTGATCTTGCACTCCCCCTCCATCTGAATAGCCCCAGATACCAGCTTGTGTAAAACAGATATGCTGTTCTCCCCTAGGGCAGGAGACAGAGCCTACACTGAGTCCACCTTTCCCTAGGTTAGTTGCTACCCATAATTTCTGCCCTTGGATTTCACACTTCTCCAATTTTGTTCTATCATAACATTCAGAGTTAATATGAGCGTGATAATTGAGAACATATTGGGTTAGTCTTCCACCGGTTTATCTGCTGCACCTTCTGTACCGAATAAAAGTTTGTTTTGGACCCTGTTGTCCGTCTAAACTAACTTCGGGGTGCCTCCGTGACAGGGCGCATTCCACACAGAAACGTTATTAAAACAAAAAAGGGGGGATATGATGCCCCAGGAGCAATTAGACAATGCTACATATACTTTGAACTTTTTGAATCATACTATGCCTCACAGCAGTGGAAAAACACTTCTGAGTTCCAGATTCACTGTCTCAGAGACCAAAGGTTTTGTATCGGGATCCCCTGCACAACAGTCAATGGCAAGGGCCTGTGTAATAGACTTAACGATATATTTGTTAATCAAACCAGTCTAAATGGATATGTTATCAGTGGCTGTGAAACCTGAGCATATAACATGATATTAGTACATGCTGCCATTAAACAATGCAACCTGTATGTAGTCTTTGTAAAAAACTTGTTCCACAGATATGTGTAAAAGCCTAATTTAGTGTACCCTGCAGAACATTCAGTAAGAGACTGACAGAGATAAGGGCCCAGTTGCATCCTTGTGTGAACGAGATAACGGGGGTCTTCAGCACAAAGCGGGAGGAAAACCAGCTCAAGCCGTTGGAGCCTTGGAAAAACCCAGCGTGCTAGGCCAAAGATGAGAAGTGCACTACAAGATAGACTGCAGCCTTCATCCAAAAGACCCCCGCCCGTGACCACCCGGAGACACTGCGCAGGCGCAACAGAGAAGAGCCAAAGGTGAAGACTATAGATATAATTCCTTGGAACTCATTTTAATAAGAACGGCTGTCAGGGATTGTCTCAAGGAGCGTGGACATGAGTCCACCAAGCAACTGTACGAGCAGAGCCCATTTTAGTTGACATAAGTAGGCCTTAGTTAGCTTGAATATTAGGCCGTGGGGAAGGGGGAAATGGAAAAGTACTGACTAAGGCAGGGTCTGCATATCCTTGAAGAGATAAGGGTCAGAGGAATGGGGACTGTTCTTGAAGAGATAAAGATAAGGGTCAGAGGAATGCGGAATGTGAATAGTTAACTAAACCCAAGTAGGTGGAGTAAGTAAATGTAACCTTTTTACTGCTAAGCCTATTAGATAGAGACAAGTATGCATAATTATGGTATTTGGTATAAATATGCGCTATCCCGGGCAATGAAGTTGAATCATGCTTTATCACTCACATTGAGTCGGCCTGCATGTTTTCCTCAGCCGCGAGCTCGCAAACGGCCTTTTTGAGGAAAAAGTTATGAATATGTATAGGCGTTCCTGGAATAACCATGAATATGTAATCCTTTACCACATTTAACCAAGCTTGCTGCTACTGGAAAGGCGTGCCGTGGTGGAGCGCAGACTGACTCCCCGGTCGCCCAGCGCTGTTTTGCCCGCTTGCCGCTTGCTGCAATAAATTCTAAGCAATTTATTCCGACGAGTGCGTGCTATTTATCATGATCATCTATAACAGCCTGTAGAGTTAATTATCTGGGGAAGGGGATATGCGTGTGTTCTTCTTCTATCAGGACTGAGGTGGCTTCCTGCGAAATATGTTAAATCTCACTATGAGTTGGAGAAACGCAGTGCAGAACCCAATGCCAGAGATGCCATGTCTGTTCCTGTGGCAGAGTGCGAAAAGGAAAAGGAAGAGACTGAAGGAAGAGACCAGTGACGTTACCTGGTGGCAGCTGAAGAAGCTACAAAAAAATGCAAGTACTATGATGGCAGCCACAGGCGCCCCCCCCCCCCACTCCAATTAACACCTTCTTAGCCTATTTGGCTATCATCTCCTGCAACAGTGCAGTAAGGTTTTGTTTTGTGATGATCAGTTTGGCATGATTACAGCTGTAGAGGGAGAGCATGTATAATGGATCCACCTCTTTTTAGACCTATAACATGGTGGGATTTCGAAGTTCCTCTCTCCAACAATGACACACACTGGGTAGGTGGTGCATGGATACCACCAGCAGACCATTTGCTGGAAAAAAAGGACTGGATTAAATTTAATCAAAAGCAACAGTATTTTGTTGAGACCCCCTCCTATATGTGTTTCTAACAAAACAATTAACAATTGTTTAATGATGTCAGAGAAGTTTCACTTGTTTTATCAACAACGAGAGAATGGAGGGGTAGTTCAAGGCAATTTCACTTTTATTTCCATTCCGGGTCTTGAACACTGAGATGTAAGTCACAATTCTACTTTGAAACCCCCTGCTGACATTCCAACAAGCAAGGTATCTAAAGTAACCACAGGAGATGTTTTTGGTTCACAGTGTCACTGTCGCAGGGAGGGAGAAAGCCCGCCCCTTTAGCAAGGGGCAGCCAGGTTTGCTTTCTTGTTTGTTTTTTTTGTTTGTTTATTTGTGGTTTTTTGGTTTTGGTTTGGTTTTGGTTTGGTTTTTTTTTTGTTTTGTTTTTATTGTGTTTTTGTTTTGTTTTGTTTTGTTTTGTTGTTGCTTTTGTTTTTGTTTTTGTTTTTTTTCCCCGCTTCTTCCTGCAGTTTAGACACAGGCAAGGCCACACAGGTGGCGTAATCGCTGGTACCAAGTGGAAGCTGCCAGGCCCTGGCAGACTCCTCGTTTACAATGAGCCAGGTTTATCTCGCAGCTTGACACAGGCCTGAAATTTATGTCCAAGCTGTACAGCACAGGCCTGGGATATTTTGCTTTTTTATTTTTCCATTTCATTCCAGCCATAATACACTTAATATGCAATTCCAATTAGATGAGCAACAGTTACATTCCTCAGCCCCATTTACCTTTTGCAATTTCTTACATATATCAATAAACAGCATATTAACTATTAATCTATTATTTTAATTTCCCTATTCTAGCAACTTTTAAATACAAACTCTCCCAAGTTCATATCCATCATGGCATTTAGTTTTCTTTCCCATATCTCCAACTAGCACGTAAATTCCATGTGAATCAGACTTTAACAACTTAAATACTTTTCTGGTCTAAAAATCATCAGATTACAAGAAGCGCAAATTAACATACAGTACTGTGCTTCATCCCATTTTTTCCAAAGTTCTGCAGAACACCACCACCTGCAATACAGTACTATAACCCAGAATCCCACATTCAAGCCACAATTGAATACAATATTGTTTCAAACTTTCTTTTATCGGAGGATTCCCCCACAAAGTTACTCTAATGTGTAAGAATGCATCCTAAGGGGGAGCAAGGTGGTACTTTAGTAGCGGAAACGGTTCCCATTTTCTAATTATGTCCCCAAACAAAATTCTTTTGGTACCAAATATAAATATGCAAACTCAAATACCGAGCTCAGATATGCAAACCGATCACAATTACACTTACTCAAGACAATATCTCGATTTTAGCATTGCACCTTTGGGCCACTTACTGCTCAGTCAGGGAGAGGTACGGCTGGGTCGCCCTGACAAAATAGGTCAGTGTGCGCTGGAGCCCAATCGGTACCCGCCCCCTTTCCGTTCTTTAGTAAGCTGGACTGGGCAAGGCTTTTATTAGTGTCTCATCTGGGGTGCTACAACTGTTTTCCCCAAACCAGGATTTTTTAACCAATGTGCATACAAAAGAGCCAAATTCACAGAATCACAGAATCAGAGAATGTTGAGGATTGGAAGGGACCTCAAAAGATCACCTAGTCCAATCCCCGCACCGGAGCAGGAACACCTAGATGAGGCTACAGAGGACCATGTCCAGGCGGGTTTTGAATGTCTCCAGAGTAGGAGACTCCACAACCCCCCTGGGCAGCCTGTTCCAGTGCTCTGTTACCCCCACTGAGAAGAAGTTTCTTCTCAAGTTTAAGTGGAACCTCTTGTGTTCCAGTTTGAACCCATTACCCCTCGTCCTACCACTGGTTGTCATCGAGAAGAGCCTGGCTCCATCCTCGTGACACTCACCCTTTATATGTGGGAGATTTGAGGGATTTTCTTGAGGTTGTTGTGTGGATGGGTTTCTATTAGATAGAGATTTATTTCTGAACTAGCCAGGCGCAAAGGAATTTCAAGGTCAGCTCGAAAGCTGAAAACAGGACCTGCTGTGGGAGTGAGGCAGTTCTACAATAACAGGGCCTCAGCATGACTTCAATCAACAGACCTCGTGAATATGGACAATATCCAATCAGCTAATGCATGCTTGGAGTGTGGACGCGTGATCAGGAAATAGCTGCATATATAAGGAGGCTTGTTTCTGTAATAAATGGCTTCGCTTGAATTCATATTGAATTGTGTGGAGTCCGTGAGTTTTCGCCCTCGCATTTATATATTTATAAACATTAATGAGGTCACCCCTCAGTCTCCTCCAGACTAAAGAGCCCCAGCTCCCTCAGCCTCTCCTCATACGGGAGATGCTCCACTCCCTTAATCATCTTCGTTTCCCTGCGCTGGGGCAGTTCCCTGTCCTTCTTGAACTGAGGGGCCCAGAACTGGACACAATATTCCAGATGTGGTCTCACCAGGGCAGAGTAGAGGGGAAGGAGAACCTGTCTCGACCTACTAACCACACCCCTTCTAATACACCCCAGGATGCCATTGGCCTTCTTGGCCACAAGGGCACAGTGCTGGCTCATGGTCATCCTGCTGTCCACCAAGACCCCCAGGTCCCTTTCCCCTACACTGCTCTCTAATAGGTCATTCCCCAACTCATACTGGAACCTGGGGTTGTTCCTGCCCAGATGCAATACTCTGCACTTGCCCTTATTATATTTCATTAAATTTTTCCCCGCCCAGCTCTCCAGCCTGTCTAGGTCTCACTGGATAGCAGCACAGCCTTCTGGCATGTCAGCCAGTCCTCCCAGTTTGGTGTCATCAGCAAACTTGCTGATATTACACTCTATTCCCTCATCCAAGTCGTTGATGAATATATTGAATAATACTGGTCCCAGTACTGACCCTTGAGGCACTCCACTAGATACAGGCCTCCAACTAGACTCCGCCCCGTTGACCACAACTCTCTGGCTTCTCTCCTTCAGCCAGTTCCCAGTCCACCTCACTACCCAATGTGCCCAGACCACACTTCCTCAGTTTAGCAGTAAGGATGCTGTGGGAGACGGTGTCAAATGCTTTACTGAAGCCAAGGTAGACCACATCCGCCACTCTGCCATCATCTATCCACCTCGTTATGTCCTCATAAAAGATTATGAGGTTGGTCAAGCATGACTTCCCCTTGGCGAAGCCATGTTGGCTGCCCCTAATGACCCTCTTATCCTTGATATGCCTTGAGATGGCACCAAGGATAAATTGTTCCATCACTTTCCCGGGGATGGAGGTGAGGCTGACCGGTCTGTAGTTACCCGGATCCTCCTTCTTGCCCTTTTTGAAGACTGGAGTGACATTTGCTTTCCTCCAGTCCTCAGGCACCTCTCCCGTTTCCCAAGACTTGGCAAAGATGATGGAGAGTGGTCTAGCAATGACCTTAGCGAGCTCCCTCAGCACCCGTGGGTGCATCCCATCCCATCCCATCCTGAGCCTCTTGTCTGTTGGACAGAAGCACCTGGGAAGGCGGGGTGGGTAGGGGGATGTTTCTCCTGCCACCCCTAGTGTTCATCCCTTTCCCTTGACCTGCCTTCTTCAGTGAGGCAAGGGGAGGAGACAGGAATCTCTTGATCTTAGTTTCTTGCTGGTCTTACCTGCCCCTGGATGGCCAGAGCTTGATCCCACCAGTCAATTTCCTTTTCCAGCTCCCTGATACTTCTTAACCTTTCCAGCTCCTCTCACAGCTCTACTACCAGGCTGAGCAGGTCATCCACCTGCTCACACCTCACTCAGCTGCTTTCTGTATTACCACTCCAACTGGGTTGTACCCAGTTAATTTTGCTCATCAATTTCTGCAAATCATTCAGTGTCTTCACGTCACTATTAATTGTCAAAGGCTGAGGTTCGATCGCAGTTTCTGTTCAAATTCAACCTAAATATTTCCAAGGAGGCACGGTTTGCACCTTTTGCTGAGCAACTTGTAAGCCATAAATTTTCAGAGCTTGAAGTAAATGGGTTACTGTGCTCTGCAGATAATCAGATTGCTCAGCACAAACATCCATGTAATGATATAGTATAGCCTTTGTGTATGCTTCATGTGTAGGCTGCGCAGAGGTACTCACAACGAGCTGGCAAATTGTGGGGCTGTTCATCATACCCTGTGGTAAAACTGTCCACTGGTAATGCTGCATAGGCTGAGCATTGTTAATGCTGGGAACTGAGAAGGCAAAATACTGACAACCCTCAGGATGTAGTGGAATGGCAAAAAAGCAGTCCTTTAAATCTATAATTTGTAATGTCCAATTGCTAGGCAACATAGTGGGATTCGGAACTCCAGGTTGTAAGGCTCCCATAGGTTGCATTACTGCATGAATTGCACATAAATCTTGTAGCAAACACCCTTTCCCTGATTTTTTCAGGATAACAAAAATGGGAGTATTCCACAGACTTGTAGAAGGTACTCTGTGTCCTGCTTGCAGCTGTTCTTGCACTAGTAAATGAACCTGGAGCAATTTTTCCCCTTTCAGAGGCCACTGGTTGACCCAAACTGGCCTGGCTGATGGCCAAGTAAGTTTGAGCAGGGGCTTTAGATCAGTGACTCTTAAGATAAATTTGTGTCTGCAGTGGTTAAGGTAATGTTCCATTGCCACAGCAAATTTCTACCCCAAAGGTTGATAGCAGACTGTAAAACATACGGCTGAACCCAAGCTGAGATTTTATCTGGGTCAATAACTTGTAACAGCCGAGCACTTCTCTTAGGTGTCTGAACTCCTCCAATTCCAGCAATTGTGGCCATAGCTAGTTCCAAGGGCCACTTTTGTGGCCACTCTCATTTAGAAATGATAGAAACATCAGCACCAGTATCCACTGTCCCTTCAAAGGTTCTGCCCTGATTTGAAACAGTAAGCACAGGTTGCTGTGTGTAGTAATCTCCTGGGACCATAATACTCGTGGTTGGACAGAACTCCCAAAACCAGAATGCCTCCCTTTAGCTTGAACTGTCTGGGGGACCCAGTACGGCAATTGTGCAATTCGCTGATTAGCTAAAATTTTGCAGGGAATCTGAGCCGCTGTAACCATGATTTTCATCTCTCCAATATAATCTGCATCATTTACACCAGGGAGGACAAATAGACCTTGTACACTAGCGCTAGAGCATCCAATAATCAAAAAAAGCCATTAGGCAAGGGTCCTCGTACAGAGGTACCCACCATATATACCTGGGGTTCTGTAATTAACAATTCTGTTGCGGTTGCCAAATCCAACCCGGCGCCGCCCGCGGTTGCAGGGATGAGATCATTGACTGCCCGCCGGCATGCAATACTGTCACTGTTCTGGGGGAGAAACCGTTCTGCGGCTGGGAGGTCGTATTCCAAACCCTGTTGGATTGCGGGGCACCGGGTTTTGCGCCCCTTTTGCCGTTTCCCCGGCAGGAGCTTCCCTGTTCTATCAAACTGAGATTTGCAGCAATTACTCCAGTGATATCTCTTCTGACACCGGGGGCATAACTGTGACGGCCATCCCCTCTGCCTTTTAAAGTGCTTTTGAGGACAATGTTTGCTGATGTGAGCCTCCTTACCGTAATTAAAGCACTTAAGACTTGCTTGATTTACACTTAGCTGAGACAATGCAGTTGCTAATACCGAAGCCCGATGTGTCCCTATATTCTGACAAATCGTAATGTATTGCCCGATATCAGTGGCTTTACCTTTCACCGGCAGTAAAACAGCCTGGCAGTCGGAATTAGCATTTTCATATGCCAGTTGAAACAGTAAAACTTTCGCTGCTTCTGCATTTTCAACCTGCCTTGCCATAGCAGTTTGCAATCTGTCAATAAAGGTTAAGTAAGACGCCTGGGGTCCCTGTTGCACTGTTGCAAATGAGTTTACGTGCTGCCCTGCCTCTGGGACCTGACGCCATGCTATAATAGCAAGGTGAGTTGCCTCTTCAAAAACCTGCTGCTGAAGCCCAGCCTGCACCTGTGGGGTGATATACGGTCCGGTTCCTAACAACATATCTTGATCTATCCCTATTCCAGATGACAGATTTTCCATTACCTGTTCGATCACAAGATTGTTATATTATAATTGCCACACAGAATATTGCGCCGATGTCGAAATTGTTTTAATAAGCAACTTCCAGTCCCATGGAGTCATTACATACATGGCACCAACAGCTTCAACAATTCCCAATGAAAAAGGGCTCTGTAACCCATTCTCATGTATGGATTTTTTTAACTCCTTAATAATTTCATAAGGTAATCCGTCATGTTCCGGTGGTCATTGTGGTCTGTAAATAACTGGAAAGGTGAAAGAGAAATTGCCTTGCTGCATAGCCTTTTCATGGCATTTTTGCATCACCCCTTTGTGTTCAGCCACCTTAGTCACAAAGGGGTTATTGCGTGCTGTATAAGCATCGTTAAAATCAATCAAAGGAGGTGCTGTGGGCAGAGCTTTAGGCTTCTGACGCAGCTCCTCACAAATCTCTAGCTTTTCTTTACACAGCTGTGATGGCATTAGCAACAGATATAAGTCTGGCTCTATTTCGGGATCCTGAATCAAAAGGATTAGTGTTGTCAGGACTCAAATTATTAGCAACTTGCTCATCTATATTTTTGCTTTCCATCCTCCCCTTTTTGTGCTTGTATTATTTGCTCTGCTGGCTGCAGCTGCGTTAGTGTAGTATACACAAAATGCCAAGTTACATGCAAATCATTGGAAACTTCAAAACCTAAACTCTTTGCGTTTGTAAAAATTCCCCAACCTTTTTCCAAATTCTACTGTCAAACATCCCATCACTCAGAAACCAATCACAATTCTCTTTCACCCATACCAAAAGCGAAACTACTTGTTTCTCAGAAAGGCGATACACAGATGAATGTAATATTTGCAGTAAAACCCGCAGATATAGCTTATGTTCCTGAGAAGCAGCTTGCTCCATACTAACGCAATCCCGCAACTAACTTCTTCAACGAGGGTTGCTGTCCCTGTTACACCCAGGGATGTATGGCCACAAATTACAACATAAAATGTACTCACCTATCGGATTGCGTGATCGCCGCCACTCAGACTACTCAATGAAGAGCCTCACAGGGGTCATACACTCACACCAGGGGCACCATTTGCGGCGACCAAGAATGACACACACAAGGTTTGTGTCAGCAGCAAGAGCAGAGCCAGGCAGAGCTGAGCTGATCCCTCTTTAATTAACTCAATTTATAGCTTTACAGACACTGGCTTGGACCAAGAGGTTAAACAGGATGTTTTTTTCAAAAAATGTTATTCTAAACACACACACCCAGGCTCAACATTCACACACCATACATCCTGGGGGCGGTTTTCCAGCCTGAGATATCATTCTCACTCAGCCTGGGCTATCACTCCTCAAAAACATAAAAACATACTTCTGTATAACCTGCCCAAGACTGCTTTATGTTTTGACTAATTGCTGTGATTTAATCATGTTAGTATTAGTCTTCTTTGACCGTCCAGAAGGTCATGTTAGTATTGATCTTCTTTTATCATACAGGTGACTGGAGCCGTATGTCCTGCTGTTCCCACAGAATTTCCCTGAGCTCTTCCAATGGTTAAGATTCCTCTTTTAACCTCTCCCAGCACCTGCTCCTTTCTCAAATGTTTGTATATATCCAGGTCACCTAAGTCAAAGCTGCTGGTGATTTTCAAAGCTGCCCAACTTGATTTTTTGGCTAATTTAACAGCTGATGTTATTTCACAAACGTTTCCAGCCATTTCTGATAGCACATGCTCGGGCAGAGTGGTTCTAGGTTTAGGTGTAAGAAGTGACTATCAGTGTTGATACCCATCTGGTTCCCTGCAGCCCCATCAAGCATGGGCAGCCACTGAAATCAATGTATTTTCACACAAAGTTATCAAACTGCCAGTATAATTCACAATGAGCACCAGTGTATAACAGTCCTTGTATACTTCTCCATTTCATAATCTTAGAGCACAAAATTCAATATTGACAGTTATCCTCACCTCACAAAGTACTCCACAGTTCCTTCTTTACCCAAACAATTTTTCAGTCCATTCCAAGTGCAGGGCAAATGATTTATCAAAATGACAGTAGCAAAGTACTTAGTTCAAAAGCTCTTAAGTGATGATGAAGAAAAAAATGTTAGCACTCAAGAAGTCTTCAGAATCCGAAATCTTCACATCCTTTGTAGAAATTCCATTATGGGGCACAGTAGAAACTCCTCTTTACATACTAATTGCTACCTCACTGAATTTAAGAAAATGTGACAGACTTTCCATTGAGTTGAACTGGACAGAAGAGCCTGTTGAAAATGAATGCAAA
The DNA here is from genome assembly GCF_036013475.1 of Columba livia. Taxonomy (NCBI): domain Eukaryota; kingdom Metazoa; phylum Chordata; class Aves; order Columbiformes; family Columbidae; genus Columba; species Columba livia. Next base: position 13,320,982 of record NC_088641.1, on the reverse strand, counting down.
TGATTACAGAGTGCATATGTGGCAGGTGCACTACTCCTCCTCCCCAAAAGCACTAGAAACTTCTAGACCGATGGACCACTATGGTCATGTACATGCCCCTTGGTCAACAGACAGGGCCTTTGGCCAACAAAATGCCTCGTTTGAGAGAAGTTTCTAGACCACTAACCATATATGACCACATCTCAGATTCAACTAGGGTATAAATGGAGCCTGCTGGAGACCCCATTTTGAGTAGGCCTTCCTTGGAGTAGCAGGTCTGCAGATGGGGACTCTCCCCTTAGGTTGGGATGCCACCTAAGGAAACTCCTCAAGATTGAGAACCTCATCTTTAATAGATGAGTGACTGCACATTTTTGAGTCATCATTCTGGAGTTTGGGCATGCCTCTGGTATCTTTAACCTGTGGTTTACTAAATGTTTGTCAGAGCGCAAAGTAATTCTGATTAAGAGCACATTTTATTATTGGTTTATCATTGGTTAAACATTTTTTTTGTTGGAAGAGGAAAAATAAATTCCCCTTTGAGTTTGCCATCTGCCTGGGTTGATTTTTTTTTTTGTGTGTGTGCCTCTGCAACAGTATATTAGAGTAATGGAAAACAGTTGTTGGCACTATTATCTAGAGAGGCATTAAGAGCTCATTAGAACCATGTAAGCATTACAATTCCCTAGGAATCTGTAATGTGTCCTAGGAATCTTGTAATGCAAGACCCCGGCCATCTTATCGGCATCTCGCACCCAGACTTCAGTGAGACAAGGCCAGTACACTTTGTGATGCTCAAGGTGAGACGTCAACCTCCTCAGTCATTTCCAATTATAAAACGCCCCCCCCTGTGGAAAGAGGTATAGAAAACGCAGTTGTTCTTCAGCATTGCTTGAATTTCACATATTATGTTCACAAAGGGGTGAGTTTATTGTACTTCTCAAAAATTAAGTAATGTTTCTCACCATGCCTTTTCTACAGCCCCGAATGGACTATATAAAAAGGAAGCCATGCACCTTTATACAAGGATTGAACAATGGGTATTTGCAATATTTAAATATCTGCTGGACTGAAACAAATATTTCAATGCATAAATGTAAGGCACTTATGTTGCTGCAGGAGAAGCTGAACTTTTAGTTTTCACTGTTAAAATCAGTGACAAACACTGTAAAGATCTAGCAGTAACAAATGTTGCAAGACATTTTCTCCGTAATAGCATAGATTCCAAAAGGCACTTGGAATCGTAGTTTTCAGAGTTACTTGCTTTTGTTCATCTTTCATCCACACTTTCTCCCTTCCGCCATACCATTGCACAAAATATCAGAGCTGCTGAGCTGCCACAACCAGCCCCACACAGAAACTGCCAGTGAGGGCAGAAGTGTCACATGTAGCAGATGCCATCAAGAGAAGGAGAAGAAGGCTTGTCATGAAAGTAGGGAAGGACTCTCTTTATAGAAAAACAAAACAAAACAAAAAGCAAAAAACAAACACACCCCAAACAAGAAAACAGTATTCAGAATTCAGATACCATTGATGTGCCTCAAGAAGCAAAACAGGATAGGTATTTCAGGATGATTAGATCAGCCAAGATAAATTCTTGTTAAAATGCAGAGAAAACATGTTTGAAGTGACACCAGTTGGTTATTTAGCTTGCATTTATTTCTTGGCTACAATGTGCCATCCCAAGAGTTTGTGTTTGTCTGTTTGCAAGTTTTTCCAATTTTGTCACCTACACCGGTTCCAAAATGCAAAATATATTCACTGGACTTACAACATCATTAGGTCCCAATGGTTAAAAAACAAACCAACCAACCAAACAAAAACCACACACAGACACACAAAAAACCCAAAACACAACAATCAGTGTATCTTGTAGGTATTAGACCTTTTATAATAATTCTATGTCTCATGCTTGGTGAGGATTTCCCTGCCATTTCACAATTTCCAGGAGCTCACCACCCAAAGCAGCAAAGTGGCAAATTGTTATTAGTAGTAAGAGGTCTGTGTTCAGAATCACCAATACACAGTCTTGCGTGTGAGGATGTATGTTGTTCCACACCCATGACCTCGGCAAAACTTATTACTTCAGTGAAAACAGGATGCATTCAGTATCTTGCATCCTCAGTGCATCTTTAGAATGCTCATGCAATGACATGTACATAATGCAACAAAAAGCATGATGTGATGTCTAGGGTATATTTAAGTATCTTGGACTATAACAAGCAAAGATGGGCAGACTGAACACAAGTCCCATCTGAGAAGTTATATCACAACGCTCCTCACACAGTCATTATCCCTTATGAAACAGCAGTCAGTCACACCAGAAATTGTCACTTACATACCTATCTAGAAGTGATGTTTCAAAGAGTATATAAAGGAACGCTTGGATGGGAAGACACAAAACAGTTTTAAGGACAACACCTTGAGGAAAAACTGATCTTAAAAATAAGTCTGGGAAATTTTTGATACAATAAACTGACAGAAACTGCACTGAAAGGTTTTATTAATACTGAGTCTACAGTTACATGACAGGCATGAGTCCATTCTGGTTTGATTTGTTGGAAAAATCTTTTTCATACTGAAATATCTACATTTTGTATGTAAGTACAGGAAAATCTCTTGGCAAAGTCTGAAGTTATTTTTACATCCTGTTTTGAGAGATCATATTTGGAGAAAAGACATTCTTTTTTTTTTACTTCGGAAATGTTCCTCTCAGCATTCGCACTGTAATATTCTAACTTATTTACTAAAAATTATCAACTCAAATTTGAAAGTGTAATAAAGATATGTCCAAATAAATCTATTGAAATAACTTTCTTCAGCAGTTGATGTTTTTCTTTGCTGATTCTTTTGGGTCAAATTCATGTTTTACTTATTGGATTAAGATTTTGTAAATTAAATATCAGCATTCTATCATAAATACAGCTTCACTTGAGTGAAAAATTAAAATCGCTACTCTCTCTAATCTCTAGTTTTCAGTAATTTTAGATAACAGTCAACAGTTAGCAGAAACACAGTAATTTATACATCCCAAACTTGTCAGCCTTGGTTTTGACATCAGTGTAAAGATTATTATCATATCTGAGGGAAAGCTGAACTGATTTGTGATATTTGTGGAAAAATCACAGGATATGTTATTCTTCTGACTCAAATGGATCTGGTTCAATGCAGCTAGTCTAGATGCTGGCTATAGATGCAAAAGCAAAGAGAAGAGAACAACACTCTTAAAGGTGACAGCATTTGATCTAGAATGCCACAAGGAGTATTTAGAATAAAAACCATTTTAAGAGCTTTCAGGTTTCTTGGGCCTTATCCACGGTCCTCTCAATAACTTAGAAACAGAGAAGACCAGTCACAATCCGGGAGTCCCAACAGGCATTGGCCCTTCAGACCAAGTAATGTCTTGGAAATGACAGCCAGTACCTCTCATAAACAACATTTTTGGATCCTCTGACTCTTCAAAGGTTGCTACTAAATTGAAGCACATTAATTCTGCCCATGCAAGTGGTAATTTTGAAAATAACTTTTATTTCAGCTGATCTTGGAGGAGTGATCTTTTTCTAACAATCAGACATGCCATGCCAGTCAGACACGTGAAGGTAAGGTGTCTATCCCCTAAAAGATACAGGCCAGTGGGGATTTTGGCTAATTGCTTTGTGAACCTCCGTGTCCACTCCCATCCCGATTCTGAAAGTACTTTTCCCCCCAAAACTAATTAAAAAAGTTACACATGCTATATTTTTTACATTAGTAGTTACTACGCTTTGGAAAAAAAAAAAAATGAAGGTTATTTATAACAACTTATGAAATAAATAAACAATTTCAGTTCAGAAGCTACCTAATCGACTATAATGACCAGATACTTTCTGGCACAGCTAAAATTGTGCCAGGACTTAGAGCACCTTCTGTTAGTCACTCAGCCTACAGTTCTTTCCTTCACATATCAGACACGATTCACCATGGATGATCTGTAGGTTGAGTTCATCACTTGCCTGTATCTAGAATTCATATAGCAATAACTTGGAATTTAATTCATACTTTCACAAATCATTATTCTATTCTGTTCCTTATAGATAAAATGCTAGATTTGAGAAAGTAAAATTTCTTCCTCTACTCAATAAAGAATAGTATTCCTCAGAACTTCATTCTTTCTTTTTGTCCTCCAGTGAGATTGACAAAAGCAATGTCATAAAGCATGAAAAAAAAAAAAAAAATAGATATCTAGAATCATTCTTCTTTAAAAGTATTTCATAACAGTGGCCTTTCTTGTTACACTATATCTGCATGGAAAAAGGACTTGCAGGCATGATTAAAGATCAAGAATTCATGCCTTTTATTCTAAAGCATCAGTTTCAAGGTTTATGCTGCAATCTCTAATTATTTTTGTTTCATGTGGCAGAAAATATTGTTCCCACAACACAGACCTGAAGATGTTATACTTTTTCAAGAGATACAGTTAATAGTAAATTGTTCTGTTTCTAAATTTCTGAAAAATGTACAATATTGATAATACTTTATAGTTTTCTTGCAAGCATTGCCTAGATAAGTGATATAAAACCAATATATTATTCCCCATTAAAACTTTTTCCTATATCATAATCTTATACAGTAACTGTTTTTTCTCTTCTCCCAAATACATTGGCTATATGCCTGTTAGCCAGTAACAAATACTTTATATGATAAGATACATTCTGAAATATTATTCTTCAGGGTCCTTGGATTGGTGTATTAAGATATTATAAGTTTTTTATTTAACAATGTAGGGAACTCAAAACCTCCAATTTATTACAAAAATCCATCAATGTTACAATAACCTATCAGGGAAAAGAGAGGACAATTTAAATCTCAGTGGCTCTTACCTTCTTCAGTGTAGCTGTAACCTGATTTTTTTCCCAAAAGCTGAGAGAGGTGTGATTGACATACATGCAAATACCAAACTGTAAATGTATACAGCCTCCCATAAAAGAATCTATATTCAAGACTGAATTTATAAAGAAATAAAATATAATAAAGTAAGTACTTTTAAAATAAAACATAATGGCTGGCTCCATTTCTCACAGACAAATATTTTTATACAGCTGTCCAGATGACCTTTCAGTTTCTGGTTTAAATCAGTCACTCTATTTAAATGTCAAATTACTGAGCTCAACAACAACAACTAATGCATTTGCTAGTATCCTTCATTAAAAGGCACTAAGATGACTTTAAAAGGATTCACAGGAGACTTTCTTGGTATGACTAGCAGGGTTCATGTTCCCACCATACATTTCTTTCTTTTTAAACTTATTATTTTGAGTTATTATTGTACATCTGATTATACAATGATTCACTTGTATACTCATTTTAAAGAAAAGTACATGGTTCTCTGAAATTATTTCTAACCATTTTAGAAAACCTGAATTTAATGTGCCAATATAGAAGCAGTTCCAGGGCCAGCCTTGGGTAATCGAAAAAAAAGAACACTTTAAAATTATTGCAGTTTATAGCACACTGAGATGCAGATCGGAAGAAACAGAAGACAAAATATAAATCAAGTTTCAGCTCAGATTAGAAAAGTTATTTGGTAGAAAAACCAATACCTCATGTTTTTCATGCACTGGCAAAATCTACAGGAACTCTAACTCATTCAGTGGCTTTTATGTGCAGCTTCAGAACAACTTCTAGAGCCTTCTCCTAGGCTATTATCATGTGGTGATTTAAAGATTTAATTTTGTTTTGAAGCTTTGTCCCAACTTTGTTAAAAGTCACTCCTGAAAAAAAAGATAGAAGTGTGATATCATCCGAATGCTCACCAAGGTAAGGTCATCAGGTAGTCTCCTAAATACTTTTTTAACACTACCAGAGTGCGGTGTCAAAACAGTCTGTCTTCTCACTGTTTCAAGCAATGAAGCAGCTGAAGCCACTACCTCTTGAAGCTTGCTGTTTATCAAATTGACTTTAATTTATTGCTTTCATAAGAAAGCTAAGAAAAAATAGATGTGTTCTAGGTAGATTATCTACAACAATTCTGTATCTTAGTCTCCACAGGACCACAGATGAAAACATTATAGTGCAGCTGATGAATTAAGATGGGTCAGTTATCAAAAGATTTATTTGCAACTTGATTTGCAAAGTAAAAAGGTCAGAAAGCCTGTGTTAAAGTTCTTGACTAGGACTCAGTTTACTTACTTTTAGCCAGGTTTGCTAAGGAAACAAGGTTTCTGTACATAACAAAAAGAGGCAATGATTACAGGTTTTAACAAGCAAGATTGCAACTAGATATATGGGGGGGGGAACTAACCATGAGCATGATTAAGTACAGGAGCAGGTTGTACAGAGATGTGGAATGTCCATCCTTAAAGATATTCAGAATTTGACCGGACTGGTTGCCCCAAGCCACCTTATCTAACTTGGAAGTTAGTCCTACTTAGAACAGGAGGTTGGACTAGAGACCTCCAGAGGTCCCACCTCAACTACATTAGTTCAGTGTGATCACACTGTGTCACCCAGTTTCAGAAAAACCTGACTGACAAATAAGAAATACAGACATTACATGTTTATAATTGGATTCCATGACATGTAGTCCTTGAGACCTTCTTTTTTTCTTTATTTTTCAGCCTCCTAAAAAGTGAACTTTGCTTGGTTCTTGCTAGTCAATTAGCTCAATGCCAAATTAGTCATGCGACATTCTACTTTTACCTGGCTGATGGTCAAATAAGACCAGGTAGAGGATTTTGGAAAGGAAGAGTGTGTAGATGGAGGAAGCCTATAATTCAGTCATGGCATGCAAAGTTACTGGAAAATATAGCTTCGTAAATTCTGCTGACTACTGCAACTATTTGCTTCTTTGCAAAGTATATAACTGTCATGGTTTAACCTGAGCTAGCAATACAACCACGATAGCCGCTCACTCACCCCCTCCCCCCCAACAGCAGAGAGAATGTGGCGACATTCCAAAGTCTTTACTTTCTGGCTAATCTGTAATCACTTTGAAGATCCCTGGGTGATTGGGACTCCCTATTCGAGCTCGTTGTGTGATCAGTGCAATCCACTTACTCCACTTAGCATCGATTGCATGATGCGGTAGAGAGAACCTTCCCTTTGAACATCCAGCCTAGCGCCGGCAGTCGAGGTGCCAGGAGGAGCTGTGCTTCAGTACCAATCACTTCTGAAGCAGCTCAGACGCCTTCATATGCTGCTAGTATCTCTTTTTCAGTTGGAGTATAGTTGGCCTCAGATCCATTGTATCCTCGACTCCAAAAACCTAAGGGTCGACCTCGAGTTTCTCCTGATGCTTTCTTCCAAAGGCTCCAGGTAGGGCCATTATCTCCAGCTGCAGTGTAGTTCAGATTTTTAATATCTAGTCCTGTCTGGACTGGCCCAAGGGCCACCACATGAGTTATCTCACGCTTAATTTGTTCAAAGGCTTGTCCTTGTTCAGGGCCCCACTCAAAATGGTTCTTTTTCTGAGTCACTCGACAGAGAGGGCTCGCAATTTGACTGTAGTCAGGAATATGCATTCTCCAAAAACCTACAACGCCCAAGAAAGTCTGTGTCTCCTTTTTATTAGTAGGTGGAGACATAGCTGCAATTTTGTTGGTCACATCCAACAAAATGTATGAATTAGAGGTTCCTTCCAGAGGATCAGAATCTCTTCTACCCCTTCTGGAAAATGGAACAGCCATTTTCCTAGGAATTTTTCCTTTTAACTCACGTACTCATTCCTGAAGTTCTGAGGTGGGTCTTCCATGCCACCTCCTCATGTCTTCTCCCTGGTCATGTAGGAAAAACCAGAGTGTGTCTCTCTTTGTGTACTTCTTCTGTCCTCTCTCTTGAGATTGGAAACGCCTTCTCCTAATAGCTGAAACATAGGTTCGTACAGGTCATGAATGAAACCTGTCTTCTCTGAGTGCTTTGATTTCTTGCAACAGCTTTTCAAACTGGTCATCAGATTTTTCACACAGTTTCTCCACAGTCGCAACACAAACCCATAGAGAGGTAGCAAGGCTATTCCTCAAAGTCCCAAAGCTGCTTGATCACTTCAGTAATGTTTTTTTGGACTATAACTGTCCAGGTCATTGATGCCAATGATTTAGGATATGCCGGTGGCGCGCTTTGTACAAACCTGCACCACATAGGTCATGTACAAAGGATTCTATCTGAATCTGCCCCCTCCTGACTGTTTGGCTCAAAATAGATGATCTCCCGCACAGCTAATTCTCTCAGGAACTGGATACCTCTCTCCATAGTATTCCGTTTCCCTGGATTACATACAACTTCTTCCTTGAAGGGAAACCTTGCCTTCTTAGCTGTCAGGAGTCGACTCCAGAGGGTGGAGGAGTCGTTCACTCTTGAAATTGCCCTATCAAGGGTGGCATCCCTTGACAGAGATCCCAGCTTCTTGGCTTCCCCGCCTTCTAGTTCCAGACCATCAGCTCCGTTATCCCATCATTGGAGCAGCCAGGTTACAATATTCTCCCCTTCACAACGACTGAAATCTTTTCACATGTCTCTCAGCTCACTTGTAGAAAAGGTTTGAGTGGTTATCACTTCCTCTTCCCCTTATGTTGATGATGCCCCTTGGCCATCATCTGCAGTGGCAGTGTCTGTGGTCGGGGGGTAGCAGCTGCAGGTGCTGTAGCAGTAGCCTTCGCTGCCTTGCTCTGTGTAGGAGCTGGAGCTGTCTTGGCTGCCTTCCCCCGTTTGGGGGGGGCAGTGGCCGTAGCTGCCATGCCTGTTGCCAAGCCTTGATCAGACGCAACGTAAGTCTCAGGAGTTAGAAAAGATGCAATCCTCCTATTTAGCCTCATCTCTCTTATCACTAGCACAAACTGACACATATTCAGCAGACCTGACAATACCAACAGAGTACGATCAAAGCTCCAAGGATACTCAAAACTCTCAAAAACATCTGTAATGTGTCCTAATGTAAAAGGAAAGGTATTGTTAGTTAGCTTTTCTATAGATCGGCTCATCCCATTGGAAAACACATAGGTGCATTTCTCTTTAATCTGTACTGGAGGTTTCTCTAGATACAACAGTAATGAGTATAAATTCATTACCGGCTGGAGTATAATAAAATAAACCGGTGCCAAACCACACAGTAAAATCATCACCATCGTCCAGTTTCCAGACATAATAAAATGCACGAATCTATTAGTGAAGCAACTGATACAACTTATGCCACAGCATCTTTAAACCGATATAATTCTATCTGCTTTAATACTACTAGATGATGTCTGAAGCACACAGACCTGTGAATATCTCAACCCTATGAGTTCACACTGTGCCAAGAAAATGAATCTGTGTCACAGCAGTAAGAACACCAAAATCTCCAAATTTTACCCCCTTTTCATGCCAAATTTTATTGTTTTTCGAGCTGCACGTTGGGTGCTAAACAAGCCTGTCATGGTTTAACCTGAGCTAGCAATACAACCATGATAGCCACTCACTCACCCCCTCCCCCACCCCTCCCCCCCCCAATAGGGGAGAGAATCAAAAGGGAAGGGAGAAACATGGATTGAGATAAACACAGTTTAATAAAATAACAAAATACTAATACACTACTAGTAAATATATATATAAAATAGAAATAAAAGATACTCAAGGCAATTCCCCACAAACTCTGTCCACACCGCGCAGCCAGTCCCAGGAAGCGATACCCCAGTCCTGAACAGCCGATCCAAAAGAGAGGAAAAAAAAAAAAAAAAGGAAAAAAGGCAGAAAAGCCCAGAGGCCTCTGCAAAATGGCAAAAGGCCGGACTAAACATCCCAACCGAAACTCCCCCCCGCTGCACCCCAGAGAGAGAGACAGAGAATGCCCGAAAGAGCGAGAGAGAGGGAGAGACCCTGAAGGCCCTGAGTCCTTAAATATGAAGCATGACACTAATGGGATGGAATACTCTTATTGATCAGTCTGGATGTCACTCAAGCCCTGACTCATCCATGCCCCCCTTCCTCAATGCCTCATACCTGTGGGCAGAGCGCTCAGAATGTCCTTGGCTCTCAGATCAGAGCAATTAAAAACATTAACTCTGTGCTGGGGTGTTATCTCTTGTTCTCAAACTAAGTCCCAATAATGAACATGCTAGCTATGAAAAAGAAAGGTTTCTAACTGCATGAAGAAAACTAACCCATTTTCAGTCAAACCAGCACATTAACTACCTAAAGCAAATATCTGGTACTTAAAAGTACTGGAAAATACTTTTAAATGTTTCATCTGCAAGCCATAAAGAAAACGCTATAATAGTTGCTGTGGCGATGAGAACAATGCATACAGAAACACATACGGAGACACAGACAGAGACGCAGACACATAGTTCTTGTTAGCAGCGAGAGAAGAATCAGACAGAGCTGAGCTGAGCCTTCTTTAATTAGCATTTCTCAATTTATAGCTTTACAGATACGGGCCCGGACCAAGAGGTTAAATAGGATGTTTTTATCAAAAAATGTTATTCCAAACACACAGGCCCAGGCCCAACATTCACACATCATACATATGAGGGCGGTGTTCTGACCCAAGCTATCTGTCCTGGTTTTGTTTAAAAACAGGTTTCTCTTTTAGTGAATTTTGCCTGTCAGCTAAAGCCTTCATATTAGCTGCATTTTCCTGAAGAACCAGACACATGTTTTGGTAAACATAGCAATGGAATGCAAACTTATTGATAAGCACGGATGGACATCTCGCGAGAGGGGCAACGAGAAACTGGTGACCGAGAAACTGACCAACGGTGTATAACATTCCATTCACGTGAATACTTCATATAAAAGTGGGAGATCACGAGGATCTCGTCCCTTTTTTCCCTTTTTCCTTATGGCCGACATTAGGAGAGGACCTTGCTAGTTGTCCCTGCGAACTGAGGCCTAGTGAGAGACTGAATCCAGCACCGGTTGGCTGCAGAGTCTAACCCAGGACTTCGGGTGCCGGCTCTGCAGTTGCTGAGACTTTCAAGATTGGTTTTGTATATTTTGTATTATTTTCTCTATTCTTATTAGTAGCATTAGTAAAACATTGTTAATTTTTCCAACTCTCTTCTCTCTGTCCTTCTTTTCCTCCCGATCGCCTGTCCTTAGTGGGAAGGGGGGAGAGGGAGGGGCAAATGGGGGAAGGGGGGGAAGAGGAGGTTAACAATACATCTGCCAGTGTTTTATTGTCACCCCGCAATCTAAACCCTCGACAGATAATTGGCGCCCAACGTGGGGTGAGAGAAAGGGGTAAATTTGGAGATTTTTGGCTTTTCTACTGCTCTGACGTAGCTTTCAATTTTCTTGGCACGGTGCCAACTCATAGAGTTGTGATACTCGCGTGTCTGTTTGCTTCGGACATTATTTAGTGGTATTAAGGCAAAGTGAATTACATTGATTTAAAGATGTTATGGCATAAGTTGTATCAGTTATTTTCTACATTGTGTTCCGTGATTCCTTATCTGTGCTCGGCCTTCTTTCTAAATCGAAGTATTCATTATATAACAACAAGAAACTGGACAGTGGTTATGATGATACTGTGTGGTTTGGCACTGGGTTATTTCATTATACTGCAGCCGCTAATGAATTTCTACTTGTTTCTGCTTTACCTCGAAAAGCCTCTGGGAGAGATAAAAGAGCAGTAAGGCTCTGTGTTTGCTAATTGGTCAAGCAAAACTTTAGAAAGGCTGACTAACAATACTTTTGTTTTTTCGCTGGGACAGTTTGCAAACGTTTTAGAGAGCTTTGAATATCCTTGGAGTTTTGAGAGAACGGTGATGGTGTTATCTGGTTTGCTGAATGTGTGTCAGTTTGTGTTACTGTTAAGAGAAATAAGGTTCAATAGGAGGTTTGTGTCTCTTTTTAGTCCTGAGATTTGCGGTGTGTCTTCGGAAGCTTTAGCAAAAAGCACTCCTAGACGCTCGAGAAAAAGCAAAACAGCGAAAGCTGCCGCTGCAGCCACTGCCCCCCCAACCACGGCTTCACAGGCTGAAGCTACAGCTCCTCCGCAGAGTTCCTCTGCCAAGGTCGCTGCAGATAACATTACTTCTCCAGCCTCAAAGGCTAACAAGGCAGCCCCCCCATTCTTCACACACTGCTCACTGTTGCTGCTGTAACCACAGCAATCACTGTGACAGTCATTCATACTCTGGAAATGAATCAAATGATGGTGAATCCATATGAGCATCAGTTGCCGGTTGTAAGAAAGTCACTAGAAAGACTACCCGTGCAGCAGGTGATGGCACAGGGCCAACATCAACCCAAGGGGCATCATCAGCGCAGGGAGGAGATGAAGTGACCACCACTCGGTCCTTTTCTCCAGGTGAGCTGAGAGATCTGCGAAAAGACTTTAGTCGTCGTGAAGGCGAGAATATTTTAACCTGGCTGCTCCGATGCTGGGACAATGGGGCAGAAACAATTGAATTGGAAGGTGGTGAAGCCAGGCAGCTGGGATCTCTGTCAAAAGAGTCCACCACTGACAGGGCAATTTCAAGAGAGTCTAACGCCACTACGCTCTGGACCCAACTCCTGGCAGCTATGAAAGTAAGATTTCCCTACAAGAAAGATTGTATATCCAAGTTAGGGAAATGGAATACTATGGAGAGAGGTATCCAGTTCCTGAGAGAATTAGCTGTGCGAGAGATCATCTATTTTGGACCAAACAGCCAAGAGGGGACAGACCCAGATAGAATCAATTGTACACGACCTCTGTGGCGCAGATTTGTACAACGTGCACCACCTGCATATGCTAAGTCATTGGCAGGAATGGTCTGGTCAGATGGAGGTGTACAAAATATTACTGAAGTGATCGAGCAGCTCCAGGACTTTGAGGACAGCCTTGCTGGTTCTCTACGGGCTTGTGTCTCTGCTGTGGAGAAACTGTGTGAAAAATCTGATGACCGGTTTGAAAAGCTGTTGCAAGAAATCAAAGAACTCAGAGAAGACACGTACCATTCACGACCTGCATGAACCTATGTTTCAGCTATTAGGAGAAGGCGTTTCCAGTCTCGAGAGAGAGGACAGAGGCAGCCCACAAAAAGGGGTTCACTGTGGTTCTTCCTACATGAGCAGAGAGAAAACATGAATAAGTGGCATGGAAGACCTACCTCAGAACTTCAGGAATGAGTACGTGAGCTAAAAGGAAAAACTCCTAGGAAGGTGGCTGCTCCAGTTTGCAAAAGGAGCAGAAGAGATTCTGATGCTCTTGAAGGAACCTCTAATTCACATCCAGAGAATGTGCAAAACAGAAATTAGAGGTGCCCTGCCTCCAACCAGGTGGAGGAAAGGGATAACAGAGTTTATTGGACTGGACAAATACGATGGCCTGGTACAACACACCCCCAGGAGTACAAAGCTTTAGTGGACACTGGTGCTCAGTGCACGACAATTCCTTCTAATTGTACAGGAACGCAATCCATCAATATTGTTGGAGTGACTGGGGGATCCCAGGAACTGACTGTTGTAGAGGCTGAAATGAGCCTAACTGGAAAAAACTGGCAAAAGCATCCCATTGTGACTGGTCCAGATGCTCCGTGCATCCTTGGCATAGACTACCTCAGGAGAGGGTATTTTAAGGACCCAAAAGGGTATAGGTGGGCATTTGGTAGAGCAGCTGTGGACACTGAGAAAATTGAACAGCTGTCTGATTTGCCTGGTCTTTCAGATGACCCTTCTGTTGTAGGACTCCTGATGGTTGACGATCAGCAGGTGCCAATTGCTACCACGACGGTGCATCGCCGGCAATATCGCACCAATCGAGACTCTTTGATTCCTATTCAGAAGTTGATCCGTCAATTGGAAAGCCAGGGTGTGATCAGTAAGACTCGCTCACCTTTTAACAGCCCAATCTGGCCAGTGCGTAAGTCTAGTGAGGAGTGGAGACTAACTGTAGACTATCGTGGCCTGAATGAAGTTACGCCACCACTGAGTGCTGCTGTGCCTGACATGCTAGAACTGCAATTTGAACTGGAGTCAAAGGCAGGTGTTGTAGGTTTTTGGAGAATGCATATCCCTGACTACAGCCAGATTGTGAGCCCTCTCTATCGAGTGACTCGTAAAAAGAACCAGTTTGAGTGGGGCCCTGAACAACGACAAGCCTTTGAACAAATTAAGCATGAGATAACTTATGTGGTGGCCCTTGGACCAGTTCGGACTGGACTAGATGTTAAAAATGTGCTCTACACCGCAGCCGGAGATAATGGACTTACCTGGAGCCTCTGGCAGAAAGCACCAGGAGAAACCCGAGGTCGGCCCTTAGGTTTTTGGAGTCGAGGATACAAAGGATCTGAGGCCAACTATACTCCAACTGAAAAAGAGATACTAGCAGCATATGAAGGAGTTCGAGCTGCTTCAGAAGCGATCGGTACTGAAGCACAGCTCCTCCTGGCACCTCGACTGCCGGTGCTGAGCTGGATGTTCAAAGGGACGGTTCCCTCTACGCATCATGCCACCGAGGTTACATGGAGTAAATGGATTGCACTGATCGCGCAACGAGCCCGAACTGGAAATCCCAATCGCCCAGGGATCTTAGAAGTGATGACAGACTGGCCAGAAAGCAAAGACTTTGGGATGTCTCCAGATGAGGAGGAAGTAAAACGTGCTGAAGAGGCACCACCGTATAATACGCTTTCAGAGACTGATAAGCAGTATGCACTGTTCACAGATGGACCCTGTCGTCTTGTAGGAAAACATCGAAGGTGGAAAGCTGCTGTGTGGAGTCGCACACGACAAGTTACAGAAGCCACTGAAGGACAAGGTGAATCTAGTCAATTTGCAGAAGTGAAAGCCATCCAGCTGGCTTTGGACATTGCTGAACGAGAGAAGTGGCCAATACTTTATCTCTATACTGACTCATGGATGGTAGCAAATGCCTTGTGGGGGTGGCTACAGCAATGGAAGAAAAGCAACTGGCAGCGCAGAGGTAAACCCATTTGGGCTGCCACACCGTGGCAGGACATTGCTGCTCAGCTAGAGAGACTGCCTGTAAAAGTTCATCATGTAGATGCTCATGTGCCTAAAAGTCGAGCCACTGAGGAACATCTAAACAACCAACAAGCAGATCAAGCTGCTAAGATTAAAGTAGCTGAGGTGGACTTGGACTGGCAACATAAAGGTGAACTTTTCCTAGCTCGGTGGGCCCATGATGCTTCAGGGCATCAAGGTAGAGATGCAACATATAAATGGGCTCGCGATCGAGGGGTGGATTTAACTATGGACACTATTTCACAGGTTATTCATGGATGTGAAACTTGCGCCGAAATCAAACAAGCAAAACGGTTAAAGCCTGTATGGTATGGGGGGCGATGGTTACAGTATAAGTATGGAGAAGCTTGGCAGATTGATTATATTACACTTCCACAAACATGTCAAGGTAAGCATTATGTACTTAGAATGGTGGAAGCAACCACTGGATGGCTGGAAACATATGCTGTACCTCATGCTACAGCCCGAAATACTATCTTGGGCCTTGAAAAGCAAGTCCTTTGGCGACACGGTACACCAGAAAGAATTGAATCAGACAATGGCACTCATTTCACAGTATCACAGTATTATAGACAATTGGGCCAAAGAACATGGTATTGAGTGGGTATATCATATTCCATATCATGCACCAGCCTCTGGGAAAATTGAAAGGTACAATGGTTTGTTAAAAACTACACTAAAGGCACTTGGTGGTGGAACCTTTAAAAACTGGGATTGACGTTTAGCAAAAGCCACTTGGTTGGTCAACACTAGGGGATCAACCAATTGAGCTGGGCCTGCCCAATCAGAAATTCTTCGTACTGTAGAAGGAGATAAAGTCCCTGCAGTACACATGAAAAATATGTTAGGAAAGGCAGTCTGGGTTCCTCCTGCCTCAGGCAAAGGCAAGCCCATTCGTGGGATTGTTTTTGCCCAGGGACCTGGCAGCACCTGGTGGGTGATGCTTAAGGATGGAGAAGTCCGGTGTGTACCTCAAGGAGATTTGATTTTAGGTGAAAATATGTCATACTGAACTGCATGATGTGAATTGCCATACTAACAGTGTTTAATAAGTGTCTTTCAGATCAAGACAGTGATGATGAAACCAGAGCTAGCTTCTTCGAGTGGCGCCTGACAACTTCTTCGAAGTTGATGTCTTTAACCCACAAACAGTGGTCATGAGATGCACTTGTACCATTTTTCCTGCCCTGGGAGACTGTTGTGACAAAATGAGCTTAATGAACTTTTCAAAGGATGGTCCACTGATTAAGATGAATTACTCCTGTGTATATATGTATATATATATATATATAGTAGTAGTGATTAATTAGATTGTATTGATAGATTGTATTGATAAGGTTTAAGTATTTCCGTGAATGTCATATTATAAGGGGTGGAATGTCCTGGTTTTGTTAAAAAACAAGTGTCTCTTTTATTGTCACCCCGCAATCTAAACCCTTCGACACTATCATTCTCACTGTCCTGGGCTATAACTCCTTACACTCATAAAAAACATACTTCTGTATAACCTGTCCAAAGCCCTTTATGTTTTGACTAATTGCTGTAATTTAGTCATGCTAGTATTATTCGTCCAGATGGTCATGTTAGTATTGATCTTCCTTTATTATCCAGGTGACTGGAGCCATACGCCCTGCCATTCCCACAGTTGCACCTCGAGATACCTCTGAGGTGGAAAAATATTATGAATAGAAGTATTTGTCTGCAATCTCAATTTACTTCTGAAGTACAAAATAGCAAGAACTTATACTTCATCTTCTTGTCTTTTACAGTCACATAAGTGGAGACATTGTATAGTTAATGAATAGTCTGCCATAGGTAACAAGGAACACACATTTATTAGATGCTGTTTTTTGGGAGGTGGGGGGGTTGTGTTTTGGGGTGGTTTGTCTTTTTTTTTTTTTTTTTTTGCACTTCCAAGTACTTCTCCTCTCCCACATTATTATCGCCATTATTGATGGTGATGAAGGGCCGCTACTTCTGTAACAGCCAACCCAAAAAATTCACACATACACTCAAGCTCCTTTAAGTCATGACATTTTGTTAAAAAAAAAAGTTGGGGTTCTCAGTTTGCATTATGATTTTTGATCATTAAATGAGATTCATCATCTTTTCCAGCTTTTCTCCAAAACCACGAAGATAAGAATATTAGAGTTTTCCAATGAAAGTAGTTTCTGACATAATTGTCTGAGCTTGAGCAGAACCTAGGGCTCTCAATTGGAGCTCTATGCAGCACAAAAAATAGTGCAAGCCTTCAAGAACAGGTAACATTTCTTTGCATTATATTAATAATTACATAAAGCTTTAAATATATTGTAGGAAAATTATGCTACAATGGGCCAGATTTGTTGTTTGGACTAATATCAAAGTAATATCTTCAACCAGTTCAAAGATGCAAACGAGAGCCCTCTTCTGAGGAGTTTGCAATTTAAAGCCTAATAGAAGTTTCTTGCAAATACGCACATGTGATGTTTACTAGTAGCCCAATATTACACCTATCTAGGAGGTATTGAAATACTTAATAGCTTTGGTTTCATTCTACTGGAGCAATTCATTTGGATGTAAATATTCTCCTGCCAAGTCAGCAGTTTCAGCATCACAACTTTGTATTGGTGCACAAGAACAAGAAAATTGACTAGCAAGAAAACTGAAATTAATTACTCTTCTATCATTTTTCAGGACTAACAAAGCCCTAAAATTAAACTAGTTAAAAGCCAATATATACAGCTGAGCTTTACATTCAGAATGTATTTAGCGTGAAGTAAAGAAGTAATGGAATTGTGTATCTGACTGGTTCTTAGGAAACAAATGTAAGGTGCAAACAATACAGAGAATCCGTGGCTATGGGGGTTCTCATGGCACTTCCAAAACTTCATTTAAGAGATTCAATGAAATATTCACCCTGAGACATTTGTTTTAAAGGAATTTCCTTCCTAAGCAGGAGTTTAATTTTCATAGTTTGCTTTCAAAAATATTTTTGGTCAGACTACGAAACCTGAAAAGCTTCTCCTCAGAACTGGATGCAAAAGGTTTGAGTTCTATAAGCTAGAGATGTGGAAACATTTATGTACATTTCCAAGTTAATAATTTCTATTGCATTATAAATCTTTAATTTTGCATAATCCTCATGTGTCTGTTAGCAGTTACCTTTGTCTACAAAATGACTCTACTCTCCTGCTATAACAGTATCCAGACAGGATTGAGCACACAGATAATAGGGTGGTGAGGACCATCAGAACTATAACTAGTAACTATATTTGAGAAAACACAAATATGGCTGGCTGTTCATCTGTTCAGCAGAGAAACACAACTCCTACAAGCTATATCCTGTGTAACTTATCAATTCACATCAAAGGGCAGTTCAGCCTGGGTTGAACTGAATCTACTACACAATCTATTTTTCCCTCCAAATATTAATATTCTCTCCTGGCATTTAAGACAGTCTATTTGCTTCTATTAAAAAAAAAAAAAAAAAAAAAAAAAATAAAAGGGCAGGATAACAAAGCACTTTCTGCAGAAGATTTCCAACTCCAGGGTTTACTAAACCCTTTGCTCTGTAGCTGCAGAAGTTTAAAGAATTGCTTTGTAGTGTGGATACACTTTCAGTTTACCATGACTGATACTGATTTAGACACTTCATCTCCAATTTGCTTCTTACTGTCTCCCACAACTGACCTGACTGAGCACTGTTACCCACTTCAGTGCAAAGTGTTATCTAACGCGGGGCTGTCACTTTTTAATTGCAGGGTGACAATAAACCATGACAGATGCTCTCTGTTAACCCCCTTCCCCCCGCCCCCCACCAAGGAAAGGGCAATAGGAGGAAAAGAGAGACAGACTTGCAAGCTGGGAAAAAAAAAAAAAGTTAAGTCTTGTTTTTAACAAAACCAGGACAGAGGCATGGTGAGGGTTTGAGCTGACCACTCTGACTTTGCACTGTGGTCTGTCCTGGTTGTGGTTAAAACAGCACCAGTTTCTCTTTCAGTGAATTTTCCTTTCAGCTAATTTCTTCTAGGTAACTGCATTTTTCTGAAGTTGGCTGCATGTTTTTCAGACAATGTTCACTCCAGAGCTGATAACACCTGCTGTTTACAGTTTTACTGAGCTAACAGTAGGAACGGTAAACAGAAAAGGTCCATATTTATATTTTATTGCTATAACAGCCAAGGTGGCGACAGACATTTATATTCCACAAGTGAGGGGTCATAAAAGGGTCATACTTGCAGGGAGGGGCAGACAAAACAGGTGACCCAGATTGACCAACGAGATCAATACATGTCATACACAGTTTAAAGCTGGGAGATCACGAAGGTCTCTCTGTCTTGGTCTATAGCGGTCTATAGAGGGTGGGGGTTAATAGAGAGCATCTGCCACACTTTATTTTTGCCCTGCAATAAATGGTAACAGTGTGATAGACATACATAGTGCCAAGGATATTCTCTGCAGGGGGCTGTCACAGCTTGGTTTTGCCCAGGCATTCAAAATAGTCTATGCACAGAATCCCACCTCTGAGTACACTGCAAGACAGTGAATTTCACCATGACAGCATCACCTAGACAATGTAGACATAGCCTACACACATCAGCAAGAGCTCTCCTAACATACAACTTGTGTGAAAATCTTCCTGGCTGTTAAGTTAGATTAAACAATTTCTAAATACCTTCATTATCATGAAGAAAAATCATTGCACTTTCAAAGTGCCATTTTCCAAATGTGATTAAAAGCCTCAGGATTCCTGACCTTTTTTGATTCATATAAGCAAATAGAAATGTACGTAAGTGTTGACTACTATTTGTACAATACGTGTAAGGGAATTATGAACAGAGAGAAGTGATAACATATAAACTTATCATATACTCTAAGCCACAGATTACTGAGCATGATGCTGTTTTTTACATACATTCTAAAGGGTTAATTAATTAAATGATATTTTTATGTTATTCGGTGAGTATATGCTGCTATACAGCACTACATTATGAAGCAGTATAACAAAACTCTTCTATTATCTATACTTACCACACTGTATTTCTCATGTTGTGGCTCCAACGCTGCATCATCATTTTTACAGCATTCGTAACAATGCCATTTTGATCTTCTTGATCTAGAAGGATATTTCTTCTCTCCACAAATAAGAAAAAAGAAATAGAATTTAAAATGAAATTGCAGGAGCATAATAGGTTAGATTAGCTAATATAGGTTACAGAGATGCAATGGTAGATCACACTATGAAAAAAATATCTTGTAGCTGCAAATAAGATCAAATTTAGGTAGCATAAGGAAAGAGTCTTTAAAGATACTACTTTCAAAAATATAAGGAAATTATATGAATGATAAAAAAATCTGAAGAGTCAAATATGTCCTTATTCCTCAGATTCTCTCAGGAACAAAATGCCTCATGTTAATAGCTAATAGATTTTAAAATATCAGTGCCAGGAAATATACAGCTCTGTAAATCAGCAGCATTCTAATATTCAGTTTTTCCTTAAGACTACAAGGTAATCCTATGATTTACGTTACAAAACCAACATACCTGTTACCTCAACAGTTTCAACAGGAAGTATGGAGTCCATAGCACCACAAGACTTCAGCAGTTCTTCTATTCATCATCACAAGCTTCATCCAAAGCACTTTTCCCTGAACTGTCCCTCTCACAGGGATTTGCTCCATGCTCTAGTAGAATCCTGATGGCCTATTATACATTATTATTATTTGTAATGTGATTATTCTTGTTGTCGACTTATAACTATATGCGTTGTATCTATAAGAAGTCACAAATAATAAAGGTCCAAGTAAGATGCCCTAAAACTTGTTACACTTGCAGTCCCTATTAAACAAACAAGTTTAATTGGCTCTTATCAACACAGACTTGTATCTTACACTTCTCATTTTTTCCATTAAAATACACAAATAATTCACAACTTGTCATTAAACCTACCATCTTTATGGTATTGTTATAGAGAACAATTGCAAAACTTCATAGATTTAGATTAAAAGGAACTGATCAATTTTATATAGACCAAAGTGCAGAAAACAAGTGGATTTTTTTTCTTAAGGTATTTAGCAGTGGTTTTGTATTTCGGCTATGTGCACTGATGATTTTTTCCTAATTATAAATCGTTCAAACGTCTACCTAATTGTAAAATGTGGAAATGAGATTAGTGGCATCAGTGGAATCATCTACACCTTAAAATTCAGATAATATGAAAGTGTAGACAAGTTCAGAGCTTGGATGGTAAAGAATTTTCATATGTATGATTCCTCATCTTCAGCATTTCTTCTTCTTTCTTACATTGGTAATAATCGCAGTGCTTTTAAGTATCAGAGAGAATACAGAAGTTCAGAATATTCTCCATTGGTTTTCCCTCAAAATACTGAATAGTAGCTTACATGTTTTGAAGAACCCTACTGGCAGTTTGGCACCAGATGTGAGAAATCATCCCCTTCATTTTATCTTTCTTCACTGCACTGTCAGCAAATTTGCTGATGACACAAAACTGGGAGGACTGGCTGACACGCCAGAAGGCTGTGCTGCCATCCAGCGAGCCCTGGACAGGCTGGAGAGTTGGGCGGGGAAAAAATTAATGAAATATAACAAGGGCAAGTGTAGAGTCTTGCATCTGGGCAAGAACAACTCCAGGTACCAGTATAAGTTGGAGAGCAGTGTAGGGGAAAGGGACCTGGGGGTCCTGGTGGACAGCAGGATGACCATGAGCCAGCACTGTGCCCTTGTGGCCAAGAAGGCAAATGGCATCCTGGGGTGTATTAGAAGGGGGGTGGTTAGTAGGTCGAGAGCGGTTCTCCTCCCCCTCTATTCTGCCCTAGTGAGACTGCATCTGGAATATTGTGTCCAGTTCTGGGCCCCTCAGTTCAAGAAGGACAGGGAACTGCCCCAGCGCAGGGCAACAAAGATGATTAAGGGAGTGGAGCATCTCCCTTATGAGGAAAGGCTGAGGGAGCTGGGTCTCTTTAGCTTGGAGAAGAGGAGACTGAGGGGCGATCTCATTAATGTTGGATGGAGCCAGGCTCTTCTCTGTGACAACCAATGATAAGACAAGGGGCAATTAGTACAAACAGGAACACAGGAAGTTCCACTTGAATATGAGAAGAAACTTCTTTACAGTGAGGATGACAGAACACTGGAACAGGTTTCCCGGGGAGGTTGTGGAGTCTCTTTCTCTGGAGACATTCAAAACCCGCTTGGACATCTTCCTGCATATCCTCATCTAGGTGTTCCTGCTCCAGCGGGGAGATTGGACTAGATGATCTTTCGAGGTCCCTTCCAATCCCTAACATTCTGTGATTCTGTGTGAAAAGAGGAATGTGATGAAATATAAGATCTTTTTACAGGAATAGAAGTGATATGTTTGAGCCAATCTGGCATCATCTTTTTACGCTCAGTTCCCTGGAACTCACTGTGCCAAAACAACGTTTTATTTATTTGTTCACCCAAATAAAAGGTAGACATTTGGTTGAGCTCGGCAGTGTATTTAATTTATCAGTTAAGCATGGATCCAAAGCTGCTTGCATTACTTAGGTTTTCTCACCATGCAAATTACAAACCCCAAGACCATATTTAGAGGAAGGCCCAGCCTACATTTGGGAGGTCCCCAGTGTGAAGGAACCCAAACGTACTTAGATGATAGTTCCACAGCTACCTATGCCTATCTGTGTTGGGGATGCCTTAATCCTACACCATCCGTGATGGGCCACCCAGGCCCATTCCTTCCCTTACACTAGCATGCTTCTTACGCTGCCTTAGGGGACTGTTCTAAACAAAGCCTTGTTTTTGTAGGATAAGTTTTCCATCCATTCAGCTCCCTGAACTAGTTTTATGCATGATCACTGAAGAGCTCGTGACAATTCAAGGAAAGAGGTAAACTCACATGTCCAGGCATAGGACAAAAGTAGGACTACAATATCTGGGACAGATGGCCTTAAATTGTAATGGAGCCACAGCCTAGCTACACACAAGACTCATGACCTTATTCTGGGGTCTGGATGGACTGGGCACAAGCATACAAAATGCTTTTTTCTCAGCAGAATATGGATAACTTAGGGCTGTTTTAAACCGGCCATCATCTAAGGGTACAGAAAGCAAGCATACTAGTCTAATTTTACTCTCAAGCCTACCTACAGGCACTAGCCTCGCAGTGTGGACTAAGCATATAAAGGATCACCCAATTACTATTTATAGCAATGTTTTAACATATTGTGTCTGGTTCCTCTATGTGTGGGAAACTGCAGCGGGTCTGTGGAATCCTTGACAGAAAATATGGGAGTAGAGATCAGCCTTGAAGATATTAAGATTTACCCTTGAGAAGGATGGGAGTAAAGGAGTATCCGGAGATATGGAGTTGTACCCGTGAGAGAGAAGGGGATAGAAGAATAACATGGATGATAGCAAAATTAACCAATGAGATGTTAGTGCTGTAACTTGTAACCAATAGTGAAAAGACACATGAACTGGTAGAATTGTATAAAAATGCACTTGTAGCAATAAATGGCACCTATTACTTTCATCTTGAAAGAATTTGGTCCATGTCGTTTGTCCGTCTCAACCGCGACATCTGGTGACCCCGACGTGATCCTGCCTGAAGAGGATCTCGCATGACAAGGAGACAGAGTGAAGCTGTGAACAGCTGAAGAAGAGCTGTGGAGACGGAGCCCGGTACAGCTGATAGAGCAGCCGAGGAGAGCTGCTGAAGATCCGGATCGTTGAAAAGACGCCTCGCTAAGGAGTAGGTGAGCTACCGGGAACATGGGGGGAAACTTATCCAAAGAAGAGGGTACTATATTATCCACATGGAAGCTGCTTCTGAAGAAGCGGGGTGTTAGCCTTCCGGAACTGACTTTAAGAAAAATGTTACTATGGGGCAAAGCACCATAGAGGTTAATCCTGTGACAGCATTTAGTGTGTCACAATGGATGGATTTGGGAGATAAACTGTTTGATAGTGCTACCCAAGGGTCCAAGGAAGCAACTGAACTGTTAACAACGTGGCGCTTGTTATTAGATACTCTGAAAGAGTTAAAACAGCAACAGGATAAGGCAGAGGTGGCGGAGGGGGATGGTCTTCCTGGCTCTCCTGGGCCAGATTCGGAGGAAAAGGCAAGATTAAGTACTGCTCCGGCCCCCCCGTTACTAAAGATTCGTCAAAACCGCCCAAGTCCATATTATCTGACACGAATAAGGATCCGCGACACTTTCTTGGAAAGTTAAAAGGAATAGAGG
Organism: Columba livia; assembly: GCF_036013475.1. Lineage (NCBI taxonomy): Eukaryota > Metazoa > Chordata > Aves > Columbiformes > Columbidae > Columba > Columba livia. Next base: position 13,296,850 of record NC_088641.1, on the reverse strand, counting down.
AGGAGCGTACGTATGCGTGGCCCCGAGATCAGAAAAAAATTATGAAAGAGTCGTATACATATGTGTGGCCCCGAGATCAGATAAAAGCTATGAAAGACTCACATGAAAAAACAGCGTTGGGTTATATACGATCTCGGGAGGGGCCCCCGGAGCACCGGTCAGAGCAGTGCGTTCAACCGACTGCTCCGCCGTCATCAATCACGGCTCAAACCTCTGCTCTACCATCATCAACCGCGGTTCCGCCGTCTGCGTCACCGCCATTAATCACAGTTCAACCCTCTGCCCCGCCGCTATCAGTCGCGGAAGAAAAAAATGGACATTTTTTTTTTCCTGTCCCCCCTTGCCTGGAGATTTAGGTGGGGAGGATCCCCCCGTGGTGAGCCAGAGCGAGCCAAATAACGTAATTCCTATAAATTTGGGTCCCCCCAGCCTGCCCCCGCCCCCCTCCCACGCTGTTGCAGAGCAAATTCCTGAGGGTGGGGGTAGAGTTTCAGACCGTAAACCGAACTTACCAAAAAGCTGTGATTTACCCCCAGCTTCGATTACAGTTAAACCACGGGACCCTGTGCATTTCTGGAAGAGGGTGAAGGCTAAAGCTATGGAAATAGGGGACTGGGATCTACCAGAAACTATATCGGTTCCTACCCCTGTTACTGAGCCGCCACCCGTTGAACCTGTTGAATCTATGGCATTTCCCGTCATATACCATAACCCTGCAGGGGGGGAGCCCCATGAGCACGTTTCTTATTCCTGGAAAGTAATTCAAGATTTGCAAAAAGCCACTGCTCAGTACGGGCCTAACTCCCCTGCGGTTATGCAGCTGTTACGTTTGTTATCTATGGAAGCTATCACTCCCTACGATGTTTCTCAGTTAGCTCAGGTTATTTTTCAACCTGTACAGCTCTCAGTGTTTCGAAGTATTTGGCAGCAAAGGGCTGAGGCACAAGCAGTGATAAACATACACTTCCCAGACACTGATCCCCGTTCTGCTACTGGTATGGATGTATTGATGGGCTCAGGGCAGTATATTGATCCGTGACTTCAAGCGCAATGGCCTCCTCTAGTGCTTGAGCAAGTGAAGGCCGTAGGGATCCAGGCTATAATTAGAACAGCAGAGCTGGCAGAACCAAAACAGAGATACACCGCTATCAAGCAGGGTCCTAAAGAGCCGTTTCTTTCCTTCGTTGAAAAAATTACAAGCGGCTGTCGAACATCAGGTGTTCGATGCGAATGTCCGGGGACTGCTAGTAAAACAGCTAGCTCGTGATAATGCTAATACAGATTGCCAAAAAGTGATTGAAACTTTGCCAGGGGATCCAACTTTAGAAGCAATGATTACTGCTTGTGCCAAGGTCGGTTCAGTGGAACATAAAATGACTGCACTTGCTGCTGCTGTGGCAGCAGCTAAAACACAATATCAAAAGTGCTATGAACGCGGTCGGAATGGTCATGTAAGACTCATCAGTCCACGTAAAAACAAACAGGCTTCAAAAGCTGTACACACACCTGTCTATGATACAGCCTCAGTAACTTGCTTCAAATGTGGAAAAAAGGGACGTTTTTCTAAGCAGTGCCATTCTAGGTACTGCCACAGGGAAACGGCAAGAAGAGCACGAAGGGGCGCGTGCAGACACAAATGCCTCCTTCAACAACGCTTTGCAACCCTGGCAATCCGTTTCTGGGGTCAGTGCACATGCAGCCTTCTGCGACACACTATCAGGAAAAACCAGCGGAGCAGCCGGGATGGATGTATCCACCGCCCACACAGTAACTATAACAACTCAAGAGGTGCATAAAGTGCCCCTGGATGCTTGGGGGCCAATTGGCAGGGGACTGAGTGCTTTGTTAATAGGACGATCAAGTAGTACCCTGCGAGGATTAATGGTACACGTGGGGGTTATTGATGCAGACTATACAGGACAAATTTGTGCCTTGGTTTCCACAGCGACACCACCTGTGACAATACAAAAAGGAACACTTCTAGCTCAACTTGTGCCCTTTTTGAGTTCTGTTCCTAGGACTGAGCAAGTTCTTTGTGGGGACAATGGACTTGGTTCAACTGGAAAGCCACTTATTTTTTGGTCTCAAACAGTGTCAGAGAAAAGGCCACAAATGGTTTGTACACTCATAATGAATGCTTTTGTTCCCAGCCAGGTGACCCTTACTGGACTGCTTGATACAGGAGCAGATGTCACTATAATTTCACAACAGGACTGGCCTCCTTCTTGGCCCTTGGTTTCAAATACTGTGGGTGTGATGGGACTGGGTGGAGTTGCAAACAGTTTGATGTCAGCTAAACCAATAGTGATTGCTAATCCTGAAAAGCAAAGGGCTACAGTAAGACCTTATGTGGCCCCAGCCCCGCTGAATTTATGGGGGAGGGATTGCCTAGGGCAGTGGGGAGTATGGATAACTACGGATTTTTAGCAGGGGTCACTGTGATGCAGGGTGTTTCTCGGCCCACTTTAGCACTAAGATGGTTAACTGAAAGACCAGTATGGATCAATCAGTGGCCCCTTGCTCAGGAAAAACTTACAGCCCTGCAATCTCTTGTGATGGAACAGCTAGCTGCGGGACACATAGAGGTCTCACATAGCCCTTGGAATACTCCTGTGTTTGTTATCAAAAAGAAGTCTGGAAAATGGAGATTATTACATGACCTACGAAAGGTTAATGAGGTTATGGCAACTATGGGAGCTTTGCAACCAGGTTTACCTTCTCCTACAATGATTCCAATGCAATGGGAAGTTGTTGTAATAGATTTGAAGGATTGTTTCTTTACTATTCCTTTAGCAGAACAAGACATGGAAAAGTTTGCCTTTACTGTTCCACCTGTAAATAATGGAGAGCCAGCGAAAAGGTATCATTGGAAAGTGCTGCCACAAGGGATGAAAAATTCACCTACCATATGTCAATGGTATGTGGCAAAAGCTCTGAGTCCAGTACGTGCTTTGTTTCCATCAGGGGATTGCTATCATTATATGGATGACATTTTGTTGGCCGCAGCAACGCCACAAGAATTGAGTGAAATGGAAAATAAAGCACATGAGTCATTAAATCAGTATGGGCTGGTTGTTGCACCTGAGAAGGTGCAACGACAACAGCCATGGCTTTATTTGGGCATGAAAATTTTGGATCAGGAAGGATCACCACAAGTGGTCGAACTTAGAGCAATGACCATGGCATTTCAGGCCTTTCCTGGCCCTGTGAATATTGTGACAGACTCTGCTTATGTGGCTGGGCTTGTACAACGGTTGGATAAAGCTGTATTGGGACATGTGTCTAATGAAAAGTTATTTGGTATTTTAAAACTGTTATGGCTTGAAATTCAGAAGCGTCATCATGAATATTATGTCATGCATGTTAAAAGTCATACTACGTTACCAGGTTTCATAATAGAAGGAAATGCAAAAGCAGATTCTCTAGTTTCAGCAGTGACTTTAGGACCTGTTCCTGATGTTAAACAACAGGCAATAGCGTCACATCATTTCTATCATCAAGGCTATCGTGCCTTGAGACGACACTTTGACATTTCAAATTCTGAGGCACGTGCTATTGTTGCTGCGTGCCCTGATTGTCAAGGTCAGCATATTCCTACTTATTATGGTACCAATCCCCGTGGCCTTCGAGCCTTGCAAATTGATGTTACACATGTACCTGAATTTGGGCGCTTGAAGTATGTTCATGTCTCTATAGACACCTTTTCTTCTGCTATCGTTGCCACTGCTCATACTGCAGAATCTGCACGAGATGTAATACGTCATTGGCAGCGTGCATTTTCCTTCTTGGGCGTTCCGCAACAGGTAAAAACAGACAATGGCTCAGCATATGTATCCCGAAAAGTTGCTTCATTTCTACAGCTCTGGGGAGTATCTCACGTTACAGGTATTCCTCATTCTCCCACAGGGCAAGGTATTGTGGAACGTGCTCATGGAACACTCAAGCGTTTTCTTTTAAAACAAAAAGGGGGAATGTTGGGTGAACCACCTGATGCACGCTTGGCTAAAGTCACATATGTTTTAAACTTTTTGCAGGTTTCTGATGATGCCCAGATGCCGCCCATTCTACGTCACCTTTTCTCTTTAGTGGCTCAAGAAAGGGTGGGTCCAGGGGCAAAAGTGTTGGTGCGGGATTTGCGCACAGGACAGTGGACGGGTCCACATGAATTATTAACCTGGGGGAGAGGCTATGCTTGTGTCTCTACAGATCAAGGACCGCAATGGTTGCCTGCGCGAAATGTGAAACCTGTGTTGCCTTCCTAATGATGACTGCTGCAGCTGCTTCATCTTGGATGCCTGCACAGACAAAAACTAACATGTGGATTACTTTAGCCAACATGAGTGGCCAGGACTCCATATGCCTAGCTATGGCATCTCCGGAAAACCCGTTCCACACATGCTTGGTTGTTATCAGTAGTGAAAACAGGACTGATCGTTTTGATGATTGTTGTGGTTGTGTTACTAATGTTGCCATGCATGATTTCTCTGCTGCAAAGGGCCCTGCAGTGGACAATGAGGGCAGCATTTTTAGCACAAATACAAAAAAGGGGGAATTGCGGGAAACTGCAGCGGGTCTGTGGAATCCTTGACAGAAAATATGGGAGTAGAGATCAGCCTTGAAGATATTAAGATTTACCCTTGAGAAGGATGGGAGTAAAGGAGTATCTGGAGATCCGGAGATATGGAGTTGTACCCGTGAGAGAGAAGGGGATAGAAGAATAACATGGATGATAGCAAAATTAACCAATGAGATGTTAGTGCTGTAACTTGTAACCAATAGTGAAAAGACACATGAACTGGTAGAATTGTATAAAAATGCACTTGTAGCAATAAATGGCACCTATTACTTTCATCTTGAAAGAATTTGGTCCATGTCGTTTGTCCGTCTCAACCGCGACGCTATGTAACATTGTTATGCTAACTTATGCAGCCTATTGCTTTTTACCTTTGAATGCCTTCAGAGACTGCGGACGAGGTGACTCTTCCAAAGGAAATATGTTGGTATGAGCCAAGAGATACCTAACTGAACTGCTCAGATACACTACGAAGAACTACGAGATTTCCTTGAAGACATCAAATCATCCATACCTTGCTAGCAGTCATGCCTCTCTGATCCCAGCTCCTTTTCCCTTTCTGACTGATTTCTCCTGCATAAATGCTGGACTTCTAATTCAGAGAGCTTTCTGAGTGCCTATATAAATCCCCCAGCTTTTAATGTAGGAAAAACATATCAGATGTAGTGTTTATTTAGAGCAGTGATTTTTCTCTCATTCATTTGCTAATATAATTTTGATATGTTCTCACTGAAATGAAGGACAACCCAAACTACATAAAGCTGAAATAAGTAAGACTACCCCATGTAGGGTTACATTTTTATGGGAACTGTTCGCAGAAATATTCTTTGACAGTTGGCTCTTTAAAAACGACCACTTGCAATCCTTCAAGCAGCCACTGTCAGGTGACTGTTGTTTCATCTATGCAATCTTAAGTGCTCTTAGAAAGTTATTTGAGGCGTCAGGGAATCCACGGACCCACCGTAGTCCCCCACAATTCCCCCTTTTTGTATTTGTGCTAAAAAAATTGCCTTCATTGTCCACTGCAGGGCCCTTTTCAGCAGAGAAATCATGCATGGCAACACAACAACCCTGAAAGCTCCCAGCCACTAAACAATTTATTTAACGAATCCCATCAAAATCTTCACACCCACGTCCTTGAGCTAACAACAAAAAGTCTATTGCGGCTCTATTCTGCAGTGTAGCATGTCTTACAGAATCTACATCTAACAAAAGTCCACTTAAAGCCTTAGAAGTTCTGTTTATTTGCTTAACTAGCCAGCATCCTAATTTTTCTAAAGTATTTAAAGCTTTAGCTGTGCCAACACCAGATGCAAGAGATCCTAAAACTCTTAACCCTGATCCCCAAAAATCTATATTATCATCACATTTTGACTCATATACATGCAAAAAGTGTTTTTCCTGTCTTGCTCTTCTGTGATCTATTATCATAGATACATTGGGCATCCCAAAATACACAGTCCTCCAACAGCATTAGAAGGAATTCCTGGCCAGGTTCTATCTCCACAGATCAAGAACACACCATACAGTCCCACATTATCAACGACACTCCTTGGATTCTTCTGCGAGGCATTACACCATCGAGTTTCATTTCTATAGTCGCCAAGGGTAGCATTAACATTTTGCTGTTTTATCCATTCATGTTCTTGTATATTGTTCTGACACTTTTCACAAACCAGCTGGATACAAGCGTCCATGGGCATAGATGCCAGCAATTCCAGATCCCGTGGTTCAATATCTGCTTCCGGGAGGCAATTAATCCAAAGTGCCATGTTGGTATCATTACAGTTCGTTGCAATGCCTTTGCACCGACCACTATTTTGAAACAGTCGTGTGATGATGCTGTAGTCATCAAGGAAGATGCCAACCAAGCATGTGTGGAACGGGTTTTCCGGAGATGCCATAGCTAGGCATATGGAGTCCTGGTCAGTCATGTTGTCTAAAGTAATCCACATGTTAGTCTTTGTCTGTGCAGGCATCCAAAACGCAGCAGCTGCAGCAATCATTGCCAGGAAGATAACGCAGGTTTCACATTTCGTGCCGGCAACCATTGCGGCCCTTGATCTGTAAAGACAGAAGCATAGCCTCTCCCCCAGGTTATCAATTGATGTGGCCTTTTCCATTGACCATTAACTAGTGATTTGACCATAACTAATGTAGGTTCTTTCTGATTTAGCATGGTTTTGGGTCATACTTGCAAAGTGTTTCATCACAGGGCAAATTTGGGCTGCACCACTTAGTTATAAGTGATAAGTGATTCACCACATACAATGCTTGTGACAATTGGTTTTGTGGTGTTTTCCCTGCTTCTCCCCCCCCCTTTTTTTTTTTTTTAAACAAAAACAAAAACAAACAGTTCAGAATCAGATACGTGCATTGGACCTTGACTACGTACTCAGAATCACAAATCAAACTTAGAGGTTCCTCCTTAAAAAGCTCTAAGTAATGTAAAGCTGCGCCAAGTTCTGCTAATTGGGTTAAACCTTCAATAATTTTTACAGAATGATGCCAATTGTTATCTTCATACCAGACCACTACAGCTTTATGAGACTTCCCAGAACCATCAACAAAAACTGTGCAAGCATGTGGGATCAGACCAGATACAAGTATGGTCTGTGACCTGATGTTAAAGACTTGCAGGTTCTGCATCAATTTACATTTAGGCATGCCAAAAGCTGTGCTGTTAAGAAAATCAGCTAGTGCAATTTACAAGGATGTAGATTGCAAATAAAAAATCAAAATTAAATTTCACAAATGGTACATATATGACAAAAAGATCACGTCCTATTAAGACTGAAATTCATTCCCTGCATTTCTTGATCAGAGTAACAATCGGTATATCAGTCTGTTAGCATTCTCATCATACTGTCCCACAATAGCCACAGGTTGTTTCTATGTTGTAGCTATAAACAGACAAATCTGCAAGTCCAATCGAATGCAGTCAGCCTGTAAGGTTGTCATAAATTTATTCATCAAAGTCTCCAAGTCCATTTCGGCTGTCATATTTATTGGACATTGTTTTCCCTTACCGGATCGAAGTCCTGTTTCAGTTCTATCAGTGTAGTGTTGGCTTTATCGAAACATTGGCTGTTAATACTAGTGGAAATACAGCATTCACAATTTCCTTGGAGATTCCTCACTTGAAGCAAGCAGATCTGCACCATCCAAGCAGCTTCTTGTAAGACATGCAACTAAACAGAATTCTCAGAAAACGTTATTTGAGCTTACAATTTACTTAACAAATCTTGACCCAAGAGAGGTATAGGGCTTTCTGGCAACTACAAGAATTCATGTATTAAAACTTTGTTCCAAATTTGGCATTCCATTGGTCTCAAGAAACGACCTTTCTTTCATTCTCTCCCATGACCTCAAAAACTATCACGGTGAATTTACTAAGAAGTCTCTTACAACTAGTTACCACAGAATAAGTCTATTAATTTTTTTGTTTGTTTGTTTAATTTCCCAGCTTCATTAGAACTATGGATCCACTGGTGATGCCTTTAAATTTCACCCTCAGACTCCTCCATACAGTATTACAGTTCTCTAGCAGTAACATTGCTGGGGGGGCGGGAATAAAACCTCCCTCTCGCCCCCATCTGAGATGGCAAGACCTCCAGCACAGCATGAAAACAAATCAGTTCGAACTCCGCATCAAACCAACCTGGCTCCACTCCACACCCAAATTAGTACCAGTCTGACCCAGAGAAGCACTGAGCACTCTGACCCCCCAAAGCTGACCAGTGTGAAAAGACTGATTTCAGCAAGGAGGTAAAATGATGAACTCTCTCCCCAGATGTGCCAAAACCTAGGAAACAAGACGGGAGCAAAAAGAAACGGCCCCCCTTTCTCCGCTTAGCAGCAGGCAACCAGATTTATTCCTTCCTTTGGCTGTTGAAAAGAGTTCACCATCTCTTCCACACTCATAAAATGAAATTTAAGATGGATTACCTTAACAGTAAATTGAAGTATTTTGAAATAGGAATGAAGAAAAGATTTATGGTTCAGACAAATTTAGAAAAGGGAAAAAATATGATTTAATGTACTTTTTAAATGTTATATCTGACATTTTCTTTGGTTATTGTGATACTTCTTTCAGTTCAGTGGAGCTACTTCTGATTTCACATATCATAGAATCATAGGTTTGGGTTGGAAAGGACCTTTAGAGATCATCTAGTCCAACCCCCCTTCCATGGGTAGGAACATCTTTCACTAGATGAGGTTGCTCAAAGTCCCATCCAACCTGACTTTGAACACTTCTAATGATGGGGCATCTGCAATTTTTCTTCAAAGAATGTTGGTTTCTTTCCTAAATGCAAATCTACACTAAAATGTATTAGTAACTTTGACTTTCCTTATTTAAACTAGGATTTTTCTTTACTGACCCACTCCTGGAAATCAGGGTCATGAAACCTAATATAAAAGAAAAATGTATCATCTCCAAATAATTGTCAGAAACAGCATCATGAATTAGCAAAATGCCATCTAGACTTCTGCTGTTAACATTAGCACTGTCTTTCAGCAATTCTAAGATCACTACAGTAAAACCCCCATTGGAAGCTTCATGAATTGCTGTCCAACCTAATAAAAGAAAGATGACGCATACAGCATGCATCTGATTTGAAAACATCCACACAGATCACTAATTAGCAATTATACATTTTGCTGTGTTTGCTGTGCTATAAACAATGGACTACTCTCTTTAATATAAATCTTAAAAAATCATTCTGAAATGCTAAGGTAAATTATTTCCTGTGTAATTCAGTTTACTTTAGAGAAAAATGTATCCAATATTAACCAGAAAAAAATTGTTTGCTGAAGAGAGAATATTTCAGTTGCAAGGGACCTACAATGATCACCTAGTCCAACTGCCTGACCCCCTTCAGGGCTGACCAAAAGTTAAAGCATAGTATTAAGGGCATTGTCTTAATGCCTCTTTAACGCTGACAGGCATGGGGCACTGACCACCTCTCTAGGAAGCCTGTTCCAGTGTTTGACCACCCTCTCGGTAAAGAAATGCTTCCTAATGTCCAGTCTAAACCTCCCCTGACACAGCTTTGAACCATTCCCACACATCCTATCACTGGATACCAGCACCTCCATCCCCACCTCCCCTCCTCAGGAAGCTGTAGAGAGCAATGAGGTCGCCCCTCAGCCTACTTTTCTCTGAACTAGACAAACCCAGAGTACTTAGTCACTACTCATAGGACATTCCTTCCAGCCCTTTCACCAGCTTTGTTGCCCTCCTCTGGATGCATTCAAGGACCTTCACATCCTTTTTAAATTGTGGGGCCCTGAACTGGACATAGTACTCAAGGTGAGGCTGCACCAGCACTGAATACAGCAGGATAATCAACTCTTTTGACCAGCTGGTTATACTGTGGTTTATGCAGCCCAGAATGTGGTTTGCCCTCTTGGCTGCCAGGGCACACTGCTGACTCATATTGAGACTGCTGTCGACCAGCACCCCCAGGTCCCTTTCTGCATGGCTGCTTTCCAGCCACTCCTCTACTAATTCATACTTGTGCCTGGTGTTACTCTGTCCCAGGTGCAGAATCCAGCATTTGGACTTATTAAATTTCATCCCATTAATCATTGCCCAATTTTCTACTGCACTACTAAACATAATAAAAGAAACAAAACAATAGAGTAGAAAGAATCTAAGAACTCAGAAGCATAATATTAATAGTCTGATTTCTAATCCTCAGTGGCATTTTATAATATCAAGTCTGCCAGGGATCCAGTATAGAATACCATCCATTCTGAGACTACAAAAATAGAAATGTGTTATACATTCAGGTAGGGGAGAAAAAAAAAAAGGGAAAAAATAATCTTGTCATCTGATTTTCCTCCTCCTTTCCTAAGGAAATATTATTTGTGAACGTGCTTCACACGTGTATATATTCATGTGTATAAGCATCAGTTCTCCTGCCAAACTTACAAGTCCACTTTCCACACATATCTCTGAAAATGTGCTCTTCAGCAGAGGAGCAAGACCCAATTAATGTTCCTGCTGAGGGAAAGGCTGCATTTACTCCACGCTGAGACACAAACCCAGGGATTCACGGATTGTGCTTTTACTTGTTGAATGATTTCCTCCCCTCCTTTCCTTCCCTCAGTTGAAAAGTTTGGGATCAAATTCTAAATTTATATATGTAGATGCACCTTTTCTTACCAATAATCCCAAACGTTAGGAGAGAAAAAATGAATTTCAAGCAGTCATAAAAACATCAAAAATCCTATGACTCTCCACAGTTAATCATACACCCCATCGCTATAAGGGTTTCATATAAATACCGTATGCGAAGAATGTGTGCATGCATGTGTTTATGAATGTTCATATGTATTTCCAAGAATTCCTACGTGTTCTTTGAAATTGTGTGTTATAATAACATTTGAACAAAATATTTTCATAGAAACAATCTGTGTTTATTTAACAAATATGTAACAATAATGAAGAGAAGATATTTTCTACAGCATTCTGGCTTAATAGTTTCAATAATTACATTATATCACAATTATATCATAACTCAAGAATCCATAATTATATTAAAATTACACAAAATATATACAACCATATATAATATAAATTATATAAAATTATGTCATAAAACAAGTCCATAAGAGAGTAATATCCAAACCTGCATAGTCCTCGTCATTGACACAAATTCCAGATGATATTAGAGTTTTCACCAAAGACAAATCTCCTCTCCTAGAAGCAATATGCACATAATTTCTCCTTTTGCATTTCTCTTCTTTTTCATCTTTGTCCCAGCTCTTGTATTACAGGTATCATGCAAAATTACAGCTGCTTTTCTGGTAGATATGGAGGATTCTAAACGCAAATTGGATGTTCGTTAGGGGCAAGAAAAAATGTTTCATTATAAACAAGGAATTAAGCTTCATAATTCATTTGAATTAATGTAAATGTGTGCAATGCTGTTGCCTTAATCATTCAATAGCATTAATTGACTACATCAAAAGGTTAGAAGGTACTGTATAACAGATAACAAGTAGACCCTGCTCAGATTACAAATAGACTTCATGCAAAAGAATTTGCAGTTTAAATCTAGACAACTTAACAAGGGTACATGCAGAGAAAAGTCCCATCAGAGTTCCAGACCCGAGCGGACGGAGGAAGAAATGCGGCCGACCCAATATGAGTGATAAAGCATACTTCAACTTTATTGCCCGAGATGGCGTGCATTTATACCAAATACCATAATTATGCATACTTGTCTCTATCTAATAGGCTAAGCACATTTACTTACTCCACCTACTTGGGTTTAGCTAGCTATGCGCATCCCACATTCTTCTGACTCTTATCTCTTCAAAAATATCCTGACCCTGCTTTAGTCAGTACTTTTCCGTTCCCCCCTTTCCCACGGCCTAATAGACAAGCTAACTAAGGCCTACTTATGTCAACTAAAATGGGCTCTGCTCGTACAGTTGCTTGGTGGACTCATGTCTGTGCTCCTTGAGCCAATCCCCGACAGGTACAATGGATTAGGAATCAACAGAAAAGGTAACAAGGTTGAACAGTTTTATATTGTATAGAGATAGGAAGTACGCCACATTTCTCCGTGGACTGCTTTTCAGTTACCAGGCATGCCTGCTAAATATATAAAGTATCTACATAAAGGTATTTAAGAAACTATAAAAAAAGTGAAGACTTGACCATCACCTCTTTTCCATTCCTGATTCTGTAAGGAGAGAGAGAGACATTTCTACATAAGGTATTTTTACAAATGTGGTGTGAAAAAGTCCAGTAGACTGTTTACAAATCTTTGACTAATGTCAAGTGACATAGCTGAACTGCCTTTTAATTAAACCTGTGCAGGTTTGGACTCATGATTGTAAAAATACTTGATTTAATCTTTCTCTTATCAGTTCACAAAACAAACAATATCCACTTCGAATTTCATCATGTGATTATCAGACAGGTCCTAATTCTGAGGCTTCGGGTAACAGACATGTTAATTTGTATGACATAGAAAGAAGAAACAAATTGTAAAAGTGCTGCATATAGAGTAAGGACAACTGCCTGCTATCAAACTGCTATCAAAAAGACAGTGTATATAAATTTTCAAAAGCTCTACCATACATGTTAGCTTTTTTTTTTTTTTTTTTTTTTTTCACTCCTGGTCTTGCTGTTATAATACTGTGCTATCACATTTTTAATTTAAAAAAATATAAATCACTAGGCTCTTTCTCTAATTTCTTGAAAATCTGTAATTTGTCCAAAAAAGGTAAGTGCAAGGTTTTAAATAAGCATTTTGCAACTTTTTCATGTTTATTTTAATTATTCATATGAATAATTAGTTGCTGCATCTCAAGCATTTCCTCTTCTCATCAGACAAGTCGTCTTCTCAAATATTTCCACTTGTCAGTATCAGTATTCAACATCTTCCACGACTCGACAGCTTCTCCTGCGTTCTGGAAAATCTTGTGTGTGCTTGGCCCACGCTGTATTGGCAACTGGAAGAGCTAAAGAATTTCTTTTTAAATGAAAACTGAGATTCTAGAACATACAGAAGGGTCACATTATTGAAATACTCTTCCAATATGAGACCTACTTTTTCTGTAAGATAATGTATTATGTTTTGTCTAAAAGCTTCTGGGTCTGAACTCCCAAAGCAATCATCCACTTTCTTGTTCTTGCTTTTTATCCCCCTGTGATTCATGGAAGAATGTCCTAGGCACTCTTTAGAGACGTAGGAGGAAAGAAAAAAAAAGAGGCACACAACAGCCCATTAAACTAATGACGCTTAGCAATATCAGCTGCAAGTGAACAGAAGTAATTGCAAAGTTTGACAGTTAAGTTGCCATGCACAAGATTTTTCTTCATGCTTGTTAGGAAACATTTGCAAAAGCATAATGGGACATTGGTATGTGAATCACAAAACAATGGTTTTCCATGGAGTGCATTACCAGGTGGGTAATGAGCAGGAAAGATCAGGAACTTGGCAAATACAAAATCCAGCCAGTGCACGTACAAAGATAAGGTGGACAGATTACAGTAACCAGCAGTTAGACTAGATTAGGCTGCCATACTACAACAATTTCAAAGACATACTCCTTCAAAGTGACATTTGAATGCTTCATCTATGAGTAATTCTTTTCACAGATTAAACTGTAAGGAAAGAAGTAAGCTGTTCATACCTTAGTTCTGTATAAGTAGAATAGGGATTTGAGAGCCTAGTAAGTGACTGTAGATTAAAGTGACACTGCATAATTTAGGAAGAAAATATTTTTATTCAAGAATAGAATAATATAAGGAAGACCACTGTGACACAGGAACAATCAGATGAGATACAAAAGCCAGTTAATGAAGAAAAGGCAGAAAATCTGAAAACCCCACAAAGCAGAAAACATCCCATCTTCTACTTTTTTCTGCTGCAATCTGAATGCCATTGTCCCAGTCTCCAAAGCTATTAATGTCTTCAGCTATACAAAGGGCTATACTTTCTCCCATCATCTCTCAAATGGCAATATTCTCCCGGTGTGGTGGATGCACTCGACCCCCCCCAGCCAAACCAACAGCAGTTTGGTCCAGGCTTCAGAGGAGGTAAGGGCCTGAGCCATATCCAGGCCAAGAACTCCTACCAGGAGACCCACAAGGAAGCAGAACGGCACACTGAACACCGGTAACTTGTGGGTGCAGGTAGTCTCGTGCATACTACTGTATGCAATTTGACTACGAGTCAACCACTTAATTCTATAAATACGACAGCCTAGATGAGCCCACTTTGAACTCTCCCTGATAAATAAGTGAGTTGTATGGCAATGGTGCACTACTCGGAGGTCAGTGGATGAGCCCAATTCAAGTTCAGTATTAATCATTTAGCTTAAGTAGATGCACACTAAATATAATGAATTATTTAGAGACATAAGGTTGCATGATTTTTAATATACTCTTTGCTTCATGTTACTTGGTAAGCTGGATTTGCTAAAATTTTAAGCTGTAAAGTTCTGCTCATATTTACCAAAAGCAACTACAAACTACACTGAACACTTGCAAGATAAGGCCTATTTTGCGCTTCGCTGAGAAGAAAGAATTTATTCAGACAAAACAGTATCTGCAAGGCTATGGACCATAAACAATGTGTACAGCTGAACAAAACAAAGGCCCATGTGGAATCAGAGAAAAAGATCCAATGAGAAGCAAGAAGACCTCAAAGTGAAATATTGCTATTGGACTGAATCATGGTATGAATGGTCTGTAAAGATATAAAAGAAGTTTGTAGTTTCCTATGCTTGGCTGGACCTCTGCGCAGGTACCCAGCTTGAGCCAGCCCTCCTGCTATTCTACTCCATTAAATTATTTTTCCTAAGAATTTTGTCTCCTGAAAGTCTTCTCTGCATATGGTTATCAGGCCTCGCCTGAAAGTTTGCCTCTGGAGCTTTAAACATAGACTCCAGAGCGAACGGTTATCAGGGAGAGAAGAATCCTGAAAGTTTGCACTGTGATGGGTACAGGCCTCTCCTGAAAGTTTGTCTCCGGAGCTCCAAGACACAGAATCCAGAGTGAATGGTTATCAGGGAGGGAAGGTGCCTGAAAGTTTTCTTCGTGAACGGATACAGGCACCTGGAGAGAAGGTAAGCACCATCTGGCTTGGCATATTTCCCCATGCAGTAAATAATAGAGTGAACCCACCACCGAACTCTTTTAAGTTGCACTCCTCTTTAAGAAATGTAAACATTGTTCTGCAGTAAGCAGAACCCTAAATTACTCTCCTGCAACACCTGGGATGAAAGAAATAATTAGATTTCGGCTGAATAAAATATTACCTGAAGAATCTCTTTTGGGGGAAAAAGTGATCTGTGAAATGACATTCCAGAGGAGATCAAAATGCAAGACACATGTTTGGGATATTTTTTTTTTAAATCATAACTGTATATATAGGAGGCAAAAAATATAAAGAAAAAAAATCTAGAAATGCATTAATGCACATAGACCTCATTATAAAGATTGAGCAGGAATGCAGGAGCTGCAAAAAAGGACATCTGTAGGGAAAGGAATAATTTCTATGTTCAGTGTTTATTCTTAGAAGTGGATGATGACATGTATCAGAAACGTCATGGTTTTTTGTTTTTTTTTTTTTTTTTCCCAGAATGAAGTAAAAAGGGATTCCTAAAACAGGAGGAACCAATTTGGAGATAGGAAAGCTAAGTACTGATATTGTCAACTACTGGAGAACAGTAAGTAACAAGAAGCACCTATGCCTTTCCTTCTCCTCTCGACTTCTAAAAGAAAACAGGAGCTTGCAGTCCAGAAACTCAAGAGAGCAGGAACCTAAGGTGGGTTGAAAACTAGCAACCACTTGAGACGGGAAGAGAAAACAGCATACTGTACAGCTGAAGGCATAAGAAGACAAGAAGATTCTGACCATCAAAGAGAAAAGGATCAGCAGGAACTTAATACAGTTTCCTGGATGTTTTTTGTCATGACGTGATGAGTGTTACAGGATGTTGGCTGATGACTCCTTAATTCAACATATAAGACTAGGGAGCATCCAGTCAAAAGTCTCCAAAGAGAAGTCAGTCCTTGCCAGAGAAGACAGAAACAGAAATAATATTCTGCAAGACACAACAGTTTTTCATAGATGTCAAGCCAAGTATAGTCAAGCAAGACAGGTTTCTGAAATCAATGGGAACACTCTACTGATGTTACTTGCAATAATAACTTTGCATTATGGGACTCAAATAATTTGAAAAATAAAAATGCTGAAAGAAGAGGATGTCCAAATAATCTTGCGACAAATCCTTTCTGTCCTGCAAGTAAAATAAGTGCTGTCCCATCTATGGAATAGTAAGCCACTACCTATGAAACAAGACATTTATAGAGACAGATGGTCTCTGTCTCAAGAAAAATGTCCAGTTCTCTATGGATCAGTCAGGAGGGTACTAAGCAAACAACAAAAAGAGGTAAACAAATGAGTATGTTGATAGTATGTGTGCAGATGTATTTTTCTATATTGTGCACGTGTGTATGGGTGGGTATGTATATTTGTTATAAATATTATTTTAAGTATGCACACTGTTATATACACCAGATTTAAAAGCATTTAATGGATGTAGGAGCATGGATCCCGTTGATTTTCAAAATATATATGATCTACTTAATGCTAGCATTTATTTATATGCCGCTCAAAGACAACCAAAGTTTGACCAATAGACCACAGCAACACATAACTGCAATCCAAGGAAGAAACTAAAAATTTTTGCTGCACACACTTGGAAAAAAAAATAATCAAATGTTATATCCACACACATATACACATGCATTCACACATACGTCTATAAACCTGTGCATATAAAATACACCTTTTCCTATCTATGTATATGCAAAGTATACATTTACATTGACACAGTAGTTATTTGAAAGGGACAGTTTCACAGAGCTAGAAACAATTATAAATAAAAAAACAGTTTGAAGAAAAAAATCTCAGCAGAAAAATATAAATAATAGCTAGGAAGTATTTTACAACATTTCCCACACTCAGGATGAAAAGTTGCACCAATTCAAAAATTAACCTGGCTTAGGAAGAGAATTAGAGAGCAATAGTAAATGAGAAATGAAAAAAATGGGAAGTGAATAGTAGCAAATATAAATAAGGAGCTGTAGAAAACTGCTGTGGAAAACAAAAGATTACAGAGAGATAATCGCAGCCAGCTAAGGTCCTAAGAATGTAGAATTTTAAAATTAATCAACACCAAAGAAAAATTCTCCAAACTCTTAATTACTCAAGAGAAATGACAAAATTGTCTAAGATAATCAGAAAAGACAAATACTCTATTCTGTATCAAGGCAAATCTACACAAGAAATTCCTATTATCTAATGACACAGTTCATTTCAACCTAAGGAGAATGCCAAATGATATGAGGACAAACATTTTTGAATCAGTGGTCCAGATATATTACATTTAAATGTTTTAAGAGAGGAGGGATTCCATCTGAACCATGGGTTTTGTTTTTAGTAAGTCGAGTGCTATGGAGGTTCCAGAACAGTGAATAAAAATAAACAAACAGTAACAACAACAATAATGAAAGATTATACAAAATGATAGATACACAATGCAACCTCACCACATGGCAGTCCTGCCACAGTAGCTCACCTCTGAAGCTGCATGTGGATTCGCAATGGCAGCCTGCGCCAAAACCTCTCCCCCATTCTGGCTGCAGCCCGCACTGAAACCTCCTCCCCAGATCTGAACAGCGGCTCACAGCCGAAAAACAAAAGCACCGAACTGTTTGGTTCAGAGAGAACTGAGCACATCCTGGACCACCCTGCTCTCGGCAGCGAGAGCAAAGAGAGAGAGAGAGAGAGAGAGAGAGAGAGAGAGAGAGATTCCCCCCCAGTCAGCCCCCTTTGTAACTGAGCATGACCTTACGGTACTGAATACCTCTGGCTAGTTCTGGATCAGCTGTCCTGGATGTGTCATCCCCCCAACTACCTGCAGAAATTACGGAATCACAGAATCACAAAATAGATAGAATCCTATCTCAGTCGACCCAGCACAAGTATTTAGATTCCTGTCACTCAAACTATTACTGTTACTTTGCTTGAGACTATGTTGATCATTGTCGTAACTCTCGATTTCCTGTTGCAACTTTAAAACAGATGCATTATGAGAAGAAGTCAAAGCGAGTATTGACTGAAAACCAAGTTCTGTTAAATCAGTAGTCTAAGAATGCTGTGCAGACAATTTTTCTCCAGAAACCAACAATGTGACGCAATGCAAACTGGTGATCTCCTCCCATGTTGACAGAAGTTGCTGAGCTTCCACCAGTTCTGTCCTTTTCTTCTGTAAATGGATTTTCACTGTTACCACTGTTGAATTCACATTCCTGTTGCAATTCTGTCTGATTTAGCAAGCTCAGTTTTCCTACAACATTAATTAGGATGCAACAATTATGATTAGAAACAGCAACAGTGTTGCCCATTTCATTAGGTCCAGCATCAGGGAAAGATGTTTTCTGTAATTTAATTGTTCCTTGGTTTGTAGATGGACCTAAACATGAGGTCCATCTAACATGACACATTATTTCTGAATAGTTTTACTCTTGGCTGTTAGCCTCTGCTAAATGAATAGCAGATCTATTTGTCTTTTTTGAACTTGCTTTTTTTCCATTCAGTTTTCTACCTTCAGAATACCAAAGAACTTTATTTGTTTTTCTGCTTTGTTCATTTTTAGCAAAACTTTCTTTGATGCTTTAGTATTATCATGTTGAACTGTGCCATCTTCATTTAATTCTATCTACAAAACAGACTAAATACTTCATTTCACTTTCTGATAAAATGCTTTATTATATACTAAAAGAAAACTGCACTATTATAAAATTAACTAATTTCCTCTGCTTGTGCATTTTTTTTAGACAGCAGAACAGAGAAATTAAGGAGCTAAGAAATATGTATATAAAAGTGTAAAAATTAATGGGTGAAATCAAATGCACGGATGTACCATGCTTGCTGTAAATTCTGCAACACTTGCAAAAACTCAGCAAGAACCACTGTCCATGAGAGGCAGCTGATTGCCTCTGCCTTGCATCATGAAGCTGCAGTTTATCCCAAGTACCAGTAGGAATCAGCAACTGTTTGCCAAATAATTGGCATAACATTGAATATCACTCTGTTTCAGTCCCTGCTAAATATGAAGCATCCAATACATTATGTGCTGGTTTTGAAACACATTACAGACATAGTTGTCTGCTTCAGTTTACTGAAAACTGCTAGCAATCTCTTAACAGTTCAGCACCAAATTAACATCAGGATTCTTTTTGAAGATGTATCTGGTGAAGGTTTGTATCCTCTACGCTTGGAGTATTTAACATATTCTCTAAATCGTCTCCACCTGAAATGAAAATGAAAGACAAAAAGAAATCAGAATTGAAGAGACATTGTAATTCTTTGCTTTCCATATATAACATCTTGTTTCCAGAATCTTGTGTGTAACAATACTTACCACGTTTAGCTATCCAGAAAAATTATCAAGCCATTAAGAGTTTATCAGAACCTAAAACATATCAATATATAAAATATTAAAATCTTGGAGCCTGATCTTTGTTGCAGATGGGATCTTGTACAAACTAGGACAGGTGAGAGCAAAGTATGACATTAAGCTTCCAAATTTTTCTGAAGATTAGTAACCTAAGCAATTCTTTCTGAAACTTAGAGGAGTTATTACATTTACCTAACTTATAATAGGCTTCCCTGATCTCCAAGAGACTTTTCTGAAGCCAGCCTAGCTTATGTCTTTCCCTGTTCACCATACTTGGACAGGGAAAGGGATGGAGTTGCTAAAGCCAAGTCATTGGTATAAAAATAGGCAGGGATATTCCCCAGCACCAATTCAGTGCCTTGCTGGTGGTTTGCTTTAGCTTTCCAGCTACCCTCTGTGCTGACAAAATGGTATAAAAAGAGGATAGCAGCTACCAAGATCTGACCCCAGATATTAATATATTTAATGCAGTTCTATGCATTTACTTCTGGCCAATACGTTCTTAAAGCTAGACTAGCCACACCATATTGAACAAAAATCTATCTCATCACCCTTTGTTATTTTGTACTGCAACATTAACCCTAACCCCAGCCCTAAGATTCACCCAACAACCCACGCTGGAACCAGCCTTAAATTTAGTAGGCATTTCACAGCATGGCAACTCTTCCTCCACCACTTCAGGGAATCTGGTATGCCAGATCCTAGCCCTAGGTTCACTGTTAGTCCGGTGGATCCTGCCAGTATTAGTCCTAAATCAAGCCAAATGGCCCAGCTATTGAGCACTGATTAAGCCAAATCCTAATCCAAATTATAATTTTGAACATACTTTTAGCCCACCAATATTTGTAAGGCTCAGAATATCTCAATGACCTTTGGAGGTTGCAGCCCTAACATCTAGTCATGGGACCTCTCAAATACAGCAGTCCCTGCCAGGCTAATCCCTTACAGTAGCATCAACCTTAGTTTCACTCACATTTGAAGCCAGTAACTCCAGCCCAGTCCTACAGCCCTGACTCTAACCCTATCCTGGGGACTCCTTCCAGACTTAAACATGCCACAGCCCACACTGGCTCATCAGTGTCCAATAATCCAAATTCTAACTCTAATCAAGGCTTACCTTGTGTCACTTTTTTGTACCTGCCACTGATCAAGCAGCCTCTTCTGAACCTTCTTCTCAACTTAGCTCCTAAGACAGTACAAGATCCTACTCTTGCCTTTGCTGAAATGTTCACCTACCAACCCCTTGCAAACTCAGCCTTTACCTTAGCCTAGCTACAGTAATATTACCCTGGTCCCAGCCCTAACGCTAGCAGTTAAGGATAAGCAGTTAAGGATAAGCCATTAGGGCTTGGCGACCCCTAAGATCCAGATCTAATCCTAGATCCTCCATTTTTTATCTTATGGATTGTTCTAAATTCAGCCTCCAGGCCAGTTTAGAACCAAATCTTACCCCTAGCTCTAAGCGATACCACAGCCATATCTCAGCAAGTCCTTCCATGGCCCATCTTACATTTAGATAGGAAACACCTGATATGCTTCAAATATTCATTTCAAATTCAAAGTCAGTATTTTTCATACTCCTTCCTTATATGGGCTTCTCTCTGATGTAATGAATAACACGAATAACATGAATAAATAAAAACAAATCTAAGACCTATGCCAAATACTCCCTTTCTGTACTAGTTAATATATTCCAAGCATTCCCCAAGAGGCATGATTAACCTGTAGTCTTGTTATTTTCATTTTTATAAATTGGTTCCAGTGATTAACCTGATGCCATTAAGCCAAGGTCTCCCAAAATACAGGGTAGGATTATCAGCTCTCAATTGGTGGAAAAAAAAAGGAGATTTTAGGGTATGAATCAGCTCACCTATTTCACAGAATCACAGAATGTTAGGGATGGGAAGGGACCTCAAAAGATCATCTAGTCCAATCCCCCTGCCAGAGCAGGAACACCTAGATGAGGTTACACCACAGGAATGTGTCCAGGTGGGTTTTGAATGTCTCCAGAGAAGGAAACTCCACAACCTCCCTGGGCAGCCTGTTCGAGTGTTATGCCACCCTCACTGTGAAGAAGTTTCTTCCCATATTCAAGTGAAACCTCCTATGTTTCAGTTTGCACCCATTGCCCCTTGTCTTATCATTGGTTGTCACTGAGAAGAGCCTGGCTCCATCCTCCTGACACTCACCCTTTACATATTTAGAAACATTAATGAGGTCATCCCTCAGTCTCCTCCAAGCTAAAGAGACCCAGCTCCCTCAGCCTCTCCTCATACGGGAGATGCTCCACTCCCTTAATCATCTTCGTTGCTCTGCAGTGGACTGTCTCCAGCAGTTCCCTGTCCTTCTTGAACTGAGCGGCCCAGAACTAGACACAATATTCCAGATGCGGTCTCACCAGGGCAGAGTAGAGGGGGAGGAGAACGTCTCTTGACCTACTAACCACACCCCTTCTAATACACCCCAGGATGCCATTGGCCTTCTTGGCCACAAGGGCACAGTGCTGGCTCATGGTCATCCTGCTGTCCACCAGGACCCCCAGGTCCCTTTCCCCTACACTGCTCTCCAACTTACACTGGTACCTGGAGTTGTTCTTGCCCAGATGCAATGCTCTACACTTGCCCTTGTTAGATTTCATTAAATTTTTCCCCGCCCAACTCTCCAGCCTGTCCAGGTCTTGCTGGATGGCAGCACAGCCTTCTGGCGTGTCAGCCACTCCTCCCAATTTTGTGTCATCAGCAAACTTGCTGACATTGCACTCTATTCCCTCATTCAAGTCGCTGATGAATATATTGAATAGTACTGGTCCCATTACCAACCCTTGAGGGACTCCACTAGATACAGGCCTCCAACTAGACTCCGCCCCACTGACCACAACTCTCTGGCTTCTCTCCTTCAGCCAGTTCCCAGTCCACCTCACTACCCAATGTGCCCAGACCACACTTCCTCAGTTTAGCAGTAAGGATGCTGTGGGAGACGGTGTCAAATGCTTTACTGAAGCCAAGGTAGACCACATCCGCCACTCTGCCATCATCTATCCACCTCGTTATGTCCTCATAAAAGGCTATGAGGTTGGTCAAGCATGACTTCCCCTTGGCGAAGCCATGTTGGCTGCCCCTAATGACCCTCTTATCCTTGATATGCCTTGAGATGGCACCAAGGATAAGTCGTTCCATCACTTTCCCAGGACTGGAGATGACCTCAGCCTGCTCTCTCCTCCACCTCGCCTGGCTGGCCTCTCTTTCCTGAAAAGGACATAGCCATCCATGACCACATTCCAGTCATGTGAGCTGTCCCACCATGTCTCCGTAATTGCCACCAGATCATAATCTCCTGACGGAACACAGGTTTCTAACTCCTACTTATTCCCCATGCTGCGTGCATTGGTGTACAGGCATTTCAGGGAGTGAGCCAAGCACACTGATTTCACACTAAGGTGATGGGAGGCCTTCTGGTCTTCATCAGTTCTAGAGTGCTGCCCTGCTGGTGCAAGCCCGGCTACAACCCCATCCCCCTTCAAATCTAGTTTAAAGCTCTCCAAATGAGCCCTACTAATTCCTGTCCCAGCATCCTTTTACCCCTGTGAGATAAACCTTTCCCATGTATTACTGTCTGGACTGGTGTCTTATAAAGCCAGCCATTATCAAATATCCCAAAGTCCTGCCTGTAGCACCAGTCTCATAGCCAAGGAAAGAGACAACTACTTTAAGAGAAAATAAACTGTGCTCTAGGTATGTCTATTGTGACTCCTGTGACTGCAAAGGGAAGTTTTGACAGCTATTTCAGATGTACAACGTACATCTAGTCAAACGAAACCCATTCAGATGGTCTTACTGACATTATGATTTCTGTACAAATGTAAAGCCTGATTCTCTTGTTATTCAAGAAACGATCACTTCAGCAAAATGTTCCATCTACCTTTGCAGAATACTTTTTTAAGACATGGAAAATGTACAATCTAATTATTTCCTTTCTGTGGCTAACCCTGCAATCTCATTCCAGGACTAGTGTGGTTTTACTTGTACCTCTGCCTTAGGTGCTTTCACAGAACTCAGAAATATTTCATGAACACCCGAGAGTCTGCGATCCACAAGCTGAAAACCAAGCTTGGGGCTCTCAAGTCTCAGAGAAAATTATCAATCAAAAGTCCACCCTTCCTCTTTGATGGAAGGAGATTTGGGGAGAAGCAGATTAAGTCTAATATAAACTGTGAAACAGAAAGACAGCAAGTGTTTAGGGATAAAACTTATTACATCCCACAAATGGTTTTGAAAAATTTTGGAAATTAATAAATATTAGGTAGCGTATGTGTACTTCTAGAGAAAGAAATAGGAAGCAGGTAAAAACGACATGCAGAACTACTATATAAATCTGGGCCACATGCACAAACAGGTGAAGACAACCACTACCAGACTGAAAGAGGATCCAAAATTCAGACACAGGCTATGAAACCACAGCAATTGGCAACAAAAGTTATAATTAATTCACATTGACTATTCAGATTACTTTCTTTTTGTCCTGGTTTTGTTAAAAACAAGTTTCTCTTTTAGTGAATTTTCCTGTCAGCTAAAGCCTTCTTACTAACTGCACTTTCCCGAAAGCTGGATACATGTTTTAGTAGACATAGCAATGGAATGCAAGGTCGCTAATAAGGATGGATGTACATCCCGCGAGAGAAGCAACAAGGAGTAGTGAACTAAAACTGACCAACTAAATATTCCATCCCATTCACGTGATGCTTCATATGAAAGTGGAAGATCATGAGGATCTCGTCCCTTTTTCCTTATGGCCAACATTAGGAGAGGACCTTGCGAGTCGTCCCTGCAAACTGAGGCCTAGTGACAGACTGAAACCAGTTCCGGTTGGCTGCAGAGTCCAGTCCAGGACTTCCGGGTGCTGGCCCTGCATCTGCCGGAGCGGTTTCCGGGACTTTCAAGATTGGTTTTGTATATTTGGTATTATTTTCTCTATTTTATTAGTAGCATTTGTAAAACATTTTTAATTTTTTCCAGCTCTCTTCTCTCGGTCCTTCTTTCCCTTCCAATTGCCTGTCCTTAGTGGGAAGAGGGGAGGGGGGGGGGCTAAAGGGGGAGAGGGGGAGGAGAGGGGGTTAACAATACATCTGCCATGTTTTATTGTCACCCTGCAATCAAACCTTGACAGATAATTGGCGCCCAACATGGGGCCGAGAAAGTGTTAAAATTTGGCACTAAAAAGGGGAAATTTGGAGATTTTTGCCTTTCCTACTGCTCTGACGTACCTTTCAATTTTCTTGGCATGGTGCCAAGTCATAGAGTTGTGATACTCGTGGGTCTGTGTGCTTCGGATGTTATCTGGTAGTATTAAGGCAGAGTGAATTACATTGGTTTAAAGATGCTGTGGCATAAGTTGTATCAGCTACTTTCTACATTGTGTTCTGCTGTTCCCTACCTGTGTTGGGCATATTTTATGAATCAATGCACACATTTTATAACAACAGGAAACTGGACGATGGTTATGATTATACTGTGTGTTTTGGAACTGGTTTATTTCATTATACTTCAGCCGCTAATGAATTTCTACTCATTTCTGCTTTACCTTGAAAAACCTCTGAGAGAGATCAAAGAGCAGTACGGCTCTGTGTTTGCTAATTGGTCGAGTGAATCTTTAGAAAGGCTGAGTAACAATACTTTCACTTTTTCACTAGGACAGATAAAAAATGTTTTTGAGAGCTTAGAATATCCTTGGAGCTTTGATAGAACTATGATGGTGCTATCTGACTTGCTGAATGTGCTCGTGCTTGTGCTAGTGATAAGAGAAATGAGGTTAAATAGGAGGTTTGTGTCTCTTTTGAGTCCTGAGACTTGCATTGCGTCTGCTCAAGCGTCCGTAAAAATTGGTTGTTCTAAACGTAAAGCAGCCAATGTGCCCCCCCCCCGTAAAACTCAGAAAGTGCAGCTTCAGAAACTGTTAAGGCGGTTACAGCTTCTACGGAGAGCCAGTCTGCCAAGGTCACTGCCTCCCTGATTGCAGATGCTGTTACTTCTCCAGCCTCAAAGGCTAACAAGGCCCCTCCCTCCTCACACACTGGGCACTGTTGCTGTTGTAACCATAACAACCACTGTGATTATGCCAATGCCAGTGACAGTCATTCAGACTCTGGAAATAAATCAAAATATGGTAAGCCCATATCAGCATCAGTTGCCAGTTGTAAGAAAGCCACAAGAAAGACTACTTGTGCTGCAGCTGATGGCAAAGGGCCAGCAGATGATGGTACAGGGCCATCATCAACCCAAGGGGCATCCTCATCAGTGCAGGGAGGAGATGAAGTGACCACCACTCAATCCTTTTCTCCAGGTGAGCTGGGAGATATGCAAAAAGACTTTAGTTGTCATGAAGGTGAGAACGTTGTAACATGGCTGCTCTGATGATGAGATAATAGAGCTGGAACTATAGAACTAGAAGGTGGGGAAGCCAGGCAGCTGGGATCTCTGTCAAAGGATTCCACCCTTAATCGGGCAATTTCAAGAGAGCACAATGCCACCACCCTCTGGACCCGACTCCTGACAGCTATGAAAGAAAGGTTTCCCTACAAGGAAGATTGCATATCCACACTAGGGAAATGGAATACTATGGAGAGAGTTATCCAGTTCCTGAGAGAATTAGCTGTGCGAGAGGATCATCTATTTTGGACCAAACAATCCACAGGGGACAGACACAGATAGAATCAATTGTACACGACCTATGTGGAGCAGATTTGTACAAAGCACACCACCTGCATATGCTAGGTAATTGGCATCAATGGTCTGGACACCAGGAGCACAAACCATTTCTGTCACAGTTGGGCAGCTTCGGGAATTTGAGGACAGCCTTGCTGGCTTTCTACGGGCTTGTGTCTCAGCTGTGGAGAAACTGTGTGAGAAATCTGATGACCGGTTTGAAAAGCTGTTGCACGAAATCAAAGCACTCAGAGAAGCCACGTACCATTCATGACCTGTACGAACCTATGTTTCAGTGTCGAGGGTTTAGATTGCGGGGTGACAATAAAACCCTGCCAGATGTATTGTTAACCTTCTCTCCCCCCCCACTTCCCCCTTTTGCCCCTCCCTTTCCCCCCTTCCCACTAAGGACAGGCGATCAGGAGGATAAGAAGGACAGAGAGAAGAGAGTTGGAAAAATTAAAAATGTTTTACTAATGCTACTAATAAGAATAGAGAAAATAATACAAAATATACAAAACTAATCTTGAAAGTCCCAGCAACTGCAGAGCCGGCACCCGAAGTCCTGGATTGGACTCTGCAGCCAACCGGAGCTGGATTCAATCTCCCACTAGGCCACAGTTCGCAGGGACGACTAGCAAGGTCCTCTCCTAATGTCGGCCATAAGCAGAAGGGAAAAGAAGGAAAAGGGACGAGATCCTCATGATCTCCCACTTTTATATGAAGTACTCACGTGAATGGAATGTTATAAACCGTTGGTCAGTTTCCTGGTCACTTGTTTCTCGTTGCCCCTCCAGCGCGATGTGAATCTCTCCTTATCAATAAGTTAGCATTCCACTGCTATGTTTACCGAAACATGTGTCTGGTTCTCCAGGAAAATGCAGCTAATATGAAGGCTTTAGCTGACAGGCAAATTCACTAAAAAAATAGACTTGTTTTTTAACAAAACCAGGACACAGCTACATGACGTAAATCAATAGATTTCAGATTATTCATGGTAATAACAGTAACAATAACAAAAGTGATGCACAATGCAATTGCTCACCACCTACCGACTGATACCTAGCCAGTTCCCAAGCAGCAGTGGACCCCTGTCTAACTTTTCCCTAGTTTATATACTGAGCATGATGTCATGAGCAGCAAAATCTCACCATAAGGAGGCAGCCCAGATGGGTTTACCTATGCACTGCCAGTTGGTCTGCTTCCATTGCTGCAACCACCCACGCAGGGCATTTGCCACCATCCATGAAGCAGTATAAAGTACTGGCCATTTCTCTTGTTCAGCACTAAAGTCAGATGAATGACTTTCACCTCTGCAAACTGACTTGATTCACCTTGTCCTTCAGCAGCTTCTGTGAGTTGTCACATCTGACTCCATACAACAGTCTTCTGCTTCCCAGTACTTTCCTACAATGAGACAAGATCTGTCAGTGTACAGGGCATATTGTTTCCTGTTTTCTTGTAGTTTATTATACAGTGGACCTCTTCAGCACACATCACCTCCTCCTCTGGTGATATTCAAAAATCTTTGCTTTCTGGACAGTCTATAATCACTTCTAAGATTCCTGGGTAACTGGGGTTTCCTATTCGAGCCCACTGTATGATTAGTGTGACCCACTTACTCCATTGGACTTCATCTGAATCTTTGGATAACTGCTTGTTGTTCAGGTCACCATATATCACCTCCACCATGGCTAATTCCCTCAGGTACTGGATATCTCTCTCCATAGGGGTCCACTTGCCTAGCTGACATATAGCACCTTCCTTGAAGAGGTACCTTTTCTTCACACCTGACAGGAGTTGCCTCCAGAGGCTGAGGGTTTCTGCCCCTTTTCCAATTGCTTTGTCAATGCCCCCTTCCCTATAAAGGGATCACAGTTGTTTGGCTTCCCTACCCTCTAATTCCAGGCTACTGGCCCTGTTAACCCAGTATTGGAGCAGCCAAATGACAATGTGTTTGCCTGGACAACAGCTGAAATCTTCTCGGGTATCTCACA
This sequence comes from Columba livia, assembly GCF_036013475.1. Taxonomy (NCBI): domain Eukaryota; kingdom Metazoa; phylum Chordata; class Aves; order Columbiformes; family Columbidae; genus Columba; species Columba livia. The sequence continues at coordinate 13,268,582 of NC_088641.1, read as the reverse complement.
GCTCACTCAGGGACAGGGATTGGGTGGTTATCGCCTCGTTTATGAGTTCTGCCTCTTCCTCCTCCTGTTCTCATGATGGCCCTGCTTCAGAGTAGTCTGCCTTGGCCACTTCTTCTCTTAGCTGACTTTAGCTTCCAAGATTTCTTCTTGTGTATAGGGGCAACTGATACCGTGTCGTCATTACCACTTAAAAGAATGAATCCTGTCTGCAATTGCTAACCTAAAGATATGTAAATACTTTCAGTTTTAGGTCAGTCCACTTATCTAACAAAGATAAGAGTGACTTGCAAAACACCTAATCAGAGAGACTGACCTTGCAGACATTTTGAAGTCTGTGTAATTGTTTGAGTCTTGCTTTAACACAGATCTCGAGACTGTTGCATAAAATGTCCTTTAGCTGAATGTTGCTCATTATATGCTAAAATGAATACGTAACCAATATGAAAATGTGTAACCAATTGGCTCTTTAGGGTGTGAATGTATTGATAAGATTTTGTATATAATGGCTGTTACTTTTCTTTCTGGTATGCTGTCTTTATTCCAGCATTCAGGCTTGCGCAACTCTGTAATAAACAATATCTCATCTCTGTGTGCTACAATTTGGCTTTTTTTTGCACACCGAGTAACAGTACATTGTTTTTGGGACAACAGTTGTGGCACCCCAGATGGGACCAGCCTTGCTCGGTCCAGCTTACTGAAAACAGTGGGGAGCAGGACTGACTGGACTCCAGTGTGCACTGACCTGTTGATCAGGGATTCCACTGGTTCCTCTCCTTGGCTGAGTGATAAGTGGCTCAAAAGTGAAATGCTAAAGTCGAGATATTTCCTAGAATAAGCGTAATTGTGATTTGTTTTGCGTATTTGAACTTGGTATTTGGCCATATTTGAACTCAGTATTTGGTTTGCATATCTGAGCTCAGTATTTGGTTTGCATATTTGAACTTGTTTGCATGCTTGAACTTGGTATTTGGAATAAATCTCCATGTAAGTTGGCTCCCTTGAGGATGGCATTGGGAGTGACCTGCTACATGTAGATGCAAAGGAGTTGACGAACTACAGCTGAGTGTATGCAGGCTTGGTATTTGTTTGTATATTTGTATTTGGTACCAAAAGAAATTCATTTGGGGAGATAATTATAAAATGGGAACTGGTTCCCCTACTGAAATACCACCTTGCTCCCCCTTAGGATGCATCCTTACACGTTAAATTTGGGGGGGATCCTCCTCTGATAAAAGAAAGTTTGAAACTATATCATATTCAATTGTGGCCTCTGTAAAAATTAGATAATGAGGAAAAAAGGCCTGAATATGGGATTCTAAGTTATAGTACTATATTGCAATTAATGTTGTTCTGCAGAAGTTTGGAAAAATGGGGTGAAGTACAGTACTGTATGTTAATTTGTTCTTATTGTTATGTAATGATTTTGAGATCAGAAAATAATGTAAATTGTTAAACTCTGATTTGCATTGAATTTATGCAGTAAATGCTGTGATGGATGTGAAATTGGGAGAAGTTGTATTAAAAAGCTGATAGAACATGGACTGATTTGGATCCAGAAAATGAAAATAAGAGAATGATTATTAATATGTTGTTTATTGACATCCATAAGAAATTGCAGAAAGTAGATGGGGCTGAAGGAATGACTATGGGAGTATGCTGGCTTGAACACCCCAAGGATATTCCAAATTCTCAAGAGCTATTCTAACTAGCCTGAAGGAGAAGGGGAAAGTGAAGGAGTGGGGGAAAATGCCCCCATCCCGATTTCCCGCACAGATTAGTTCTTTGAGAAAAGGTAAAGAATGTAATTATTAATAGTTTCCAGTAGATGGCTCCCAAAGTACGGACATGACGGCAATGCCAAGGACAAATACCAGATTAGTCTCACGACCAATAATTTTATTATATCAAAAGCCAGTGTTACACAGTACAACAAAACCGTAACCTTGATCCATCTCTCAGAGCACCTGGCCTGCTGGAGACAAATGGGATGCAACTGTCTTAAAGGGAGAAAAGGATCCTTGGACAGGAGTTAGAAGAGATTACTGAAAGAGCTTTAAACTAGATTTGAAGGGGGAAGGAGAGAAAAGCAGACACAGCAGACACAAACCCAAGGGTGGCATGCCATCATTTGAATGATTGGATGCTAGCGAGGCCCTTTGGTTTGCTGTCTCAGTGGAGGTAGGGGATAAAGAGTCGTGAGGTAGCAAAGACATAAGAGTTATATGTTAGAAACCATGGAAAGAACTGAGAAAGGTCACAAAGGAATTAGGGCTTCTCACTGCAAAAAGGTGGCAGGATCAATAGTCCAGCTGAAGTGCATCTGGATGACATTGTGCAGCAGAAAAACTATGATACAGTTGCCATCACAGAAACATGGTAGGATGACTCCCACAACTGTAGTGCTCCATTGGATGGCTATAAACCCTTCAGAAGGGACAGGCAAGGAAGGAAAGGAGGTGGGGTAGCCCTGTATGTTAGGGAGTGTTTTGATTGTCTAGAACATGATGAGAGTGACAACAGGGTTGAGTGTTTATGGGTAAGAATCAAGGGGAAGGCCAACAAGGAGGATATTCTGGTGGGAGTCTGTTACAGACCACCCAACCAGATGAAATATTCTGCAGGCAGCTGGAAGAAGTCTCATGATTGCCAGCCCTTGTTCTAGTGGGGGAATTCAACTTACCAGATGTCTGCTGGAAATACAATACAGCAGAGTGGAAACAGTCTAGGAGACTCCTGGAGTGTATGGAAGACAACATCCTGACACAGCTGGTCAGTGAGCCAACTAGGGAAGGTGCCCCACTAGACCTGTCGTTTGTGAACAGAGAAGGGCTCATGGGTAATGTCTCGGTTGGAGGGTGCCTTGGGCATAGCAACTATGAAATGATTGTGTTTTCTGTTTGTCGAGGGTTAAGATTGCGGGGTGACAATAAAACCCTGGCAGATGTATTGTTAACCCCCTCTTCCCCCCCCACTTCCCCCTCTCTCTTTGCCCCTCCCTCTCCCCCCTTTCCACTAAGGAGAGGCGATTGGGAGGAAAGAAGGACTGAGAGAAGAGAGTTGGAAAAAATTAAAGATGTTTTACTAATGCTACTAATAAGAATAGAGAAAATAATACAAAATATACAAAACCAATCTTGAAAGTCTCAGCAACTGCAGAGCCGGCAACCAAAGTCCTGGATTAGACTCTGCAGCCAATCGGAGCTGGATTCAGTCTCTCACTAGGCCTCAGTTCGCAGGGACGACTAGCAAGGTCCTCTCCTAATGTCGGCCATAAGCAGAAGGGAAAAGGGCCAAAAAAGGACGAGATCCTCGTGATCTCCCACTTTATATGAAGTATTCACGTGAATGGAATGTTATACACAGTTGGTCAGCTTCTTGCTGACTTGTTTCTCGTCGCCCCTCTCGCGAGATGTCCATCTGTGCTTATCAATAAGTTTGCATTCCATTGCTAGCTTTACCAAAACGTGTCTGGTGCTCCAGGAAAATGCAGTTAATATGAAGGCTTTAGCTGACAGGCAAATTCACTAAAAGATAAACTTGTTTTTAGCAAAACCAGGACACTGTTCTTGGAGAAATAAGGCTGGTGGTCAGCAGAACTGCTACCTTGGAATTCTGGAGGGCAGACTTTGACCTGTTTAGGAGGCTGCTTGTCAGAGTCCCTTGGGAGGCAGTCCTGAAGGACAAAGGTGTCCAGGAAGGCTGGTTGCTCTTCAGGAAGGAAATCTTAGAGACCCAGAAACAGACTGTCCCCGTGTGCCAGAAGATGAGCTGGCGGGGAAGAAGACTGGCCTGGCCGAACAGAGAGCTTCATCTGGAACTCAAGAATAAAAGGAGAATTTATAACCTTTGGAAGAAGGGGCAGGCCACTCAAGGGGAATACAAGGATGCTGTGAAGTTAAGCAGGGAGAAAATTAGAAGGGTCAAACCCCAACTAGAGTTGGACCTGGTTACTGCTGTAAAAGTCAACAAGAAATGTTTCTATAAATACATTAGCAACAAAAGGAGGGCTAAGGAGAATCTCCACCCTTTGGTGGATGTGGGGGGAAACATAGTGACAGAGCATGAGGGAAAGGCTGAGGTACTAAATGCCTTCTTTGCCTCAGTCTTTAACAGTAAGACCAGTTGTTCTCCAGGTACACAGCCCCCTGAGCTGGAAGGCAGGGATGGGGAGCAGAATAAAGCCCAAATAATCCAAGGGGAAATGGTTAGTGACCTGCTACACCACTTAGACATGCACAAGTCTATGGGGCCAGATGGGATCCATCCAAGGGTACTGGGGGAGCTGGTGGAGGTGCTCACGAAGCCACTTTCAATAATTTCTCAGCAGTCTTGGTGTCATGGTTTAAGCTGAGCTAGCAATATAACTACGATAGCCACTTGTTCACTCCTTCCTCCCCAAATAAGGGAGAGAACCGAAAGGGAAAGGAGAAACACAATTTAATAAAATAACAAAATACTAATACACTACTAGTAAATATATATAATAGAAAAATAATAAAAAATAAAAGATACTCTGTGTAATTCCTCACAAACTCTGTCTGCACTGAGCAGTCAGTCCCAGGAAGCATGGGAAGATTTAAGGCAAGGCGGCAATAAACCGTGGCAGACGCTCCCTGTTATCCCCTTTACCTCCCAACACCCCTTCCTTTAGATCGAAAAGATGATAAGAAAGATAAGGGGAAAGGAAGAGAGACTTCAAGTTGGAGAGTTTTAAAGGGTTTTACTAATGCTACTAATAAATAGAGAATAGGTACAAAATATACAAAACCAATCTCAGGTTCTCGATGTGGAGTTGGCGTCACTCCAGCAGCAGGAGCTGGGTGTGTGGAGCTGGTGGCTCTAGCAGGTGCAGCTCAGGCCCCCAGAAGTCATGGGTGGGACTTCACAGCAAACTGGAAACTGGTTGCAGGGATGCAGGGCCTGAGGCCTGTAGATCACAGGCAGACAGACAGGGTCCTCTCTAGATGCTGGCCATGGTTGAAGAGAGCTTGACCCTTGTGATCACCCTCTTATATAGGGGGTATGATGATTATGGGATGGAATACTTCCGTTGGTCAGTTCTAGTCACCTGTTCCATCCACCCCTCCTCAAACATGCCCCCCTCACAACGGATGTGGGAAAACTTATCAGTCTTTCTTAGCTACCATAGCAATAAATGTAAACACAAGCTTCTTCAGCATTCTGTTGGTCTCTTATCAGCACTGAGTACAGCATCCTAGGAAAAATATGCAGGCAAAAACTCAGAAAAGTACAGCCACCTAGAAGAACTTAGCTGAAAGAAAAATCACTAAAAGAGAACCAGTCTTGTTTTTAACAAAACCAGGACATTCCACCCCTTATTCCATACCATTTGAGTCATACCCAAATCACTACTGCTTTCTGCCTGTGTTCAAATGTATATACACACACACAAAAATATGTATATCACTAGTTCATGAGTGCAAGTCTCTCTATCACAGCAGTCTCTCTCTAGGCAGGAGAGATGATGTCCAATCTGGTGCAGTTCGTGCCCATGAATTGTCAGAGATGTCAGTCTCAGGCAAGTTACTGGACACCACTCAATGAGGTTAGCTCAGGGTTCATCACCACCACTGCATCAACCTGAAAGAAACTTATGTAACACTTAGTGTCATGCAGCAATTTCCCTCATACAGTTTGAAATTGAGTATTGTCACCCAGAATCAAATCTCCTTGAGGTACACATCGGACTTCACCATCCTTCAGCATCACCCACCAAGTACATCCAGGCCCTTGAGCAAAAACAATCCCACGAATGGGTTTGCCTTTGCCCAAAGCAGGAATAACCCAGACATCTTTTCCTAACACGTTCCTTCCACGCAACACAGGGACTTTATCCCCTTCTATTGTATGTAAAAGCTCTGACTGAGCAGGGCCAGCTCCATTGGTTGATCCCCTGGTGTTAACTAACCAGGTGGCTTGTGCCAAATTCTTCTCCCAATTTTTAAAAGTTCCACCTCCCATTGCCTTCAGAGTAGTTTTTAACAAACCATTATATCACTCAGTCTTCCCAGAGGCTGGTGCATGATAGGGGATATGATATACCCATTCAATACCATGTTCTTTGGCCCTGTTGGTTATGAGACTATTTTTAAAATGAGTCCCATTGTCTGACTCACTTCTTTCTGGAGTACCATGTCGCCACAGGACTTGCTTTTCAAGGCCCAGAATAGTTTTCTGGGCAGTGGCATGAGACACAGGATATGTTTCCAGCCATCCCGTGGTTGCTTCCACCATTGTAAGCACATAGCGCTTGCCTTGGCATGTTCTAGGGAGTAAAATATAGTCAATCTGCCAAGCCTCCCCATATTTATATTTCAACCACCACCCCCCATACCACACAGGCTTTAACCTTTTGGCCTGCTTGATTGCAGCACATGTTTCACAGTCATGGATAACCTGCGAAATAATGTCCATGCTTAAGTCCACCCCTTGTTGCATCCCGTCCTTGATGCCCTGAAGCATCATGGGCCCACTGAGCTAGAAAAAGTTCACCTTTATGTTGCCAGTCCAAATTCACCTCAGCTACTTTAGTCTTAGCAGCTTGATCTGCTTGCTGGTTGTTTCGATGTTCCTCAGTGGTTCCACCTTTACGCACATGGGCATCCACATGCCGTACTTTTACAGTCAGGTTCTCTAGTCGAGCAGCAATGTCCTACCACAATGGGGCAGCCCAAATAGGCTTGCCTCTATGCTGCCAATCATTTTGCTTCCACTGCTTTAACCACCCCCACAAGGCATTTGCCACCATCCATGAGTCAGTATAGAGATAAAGTACTGGCCAGTTTTCTCTTTCAGCAATGGCCAATGACAGCTGTATGGTTTTTACCTCTGCTAACTGACTTGATTCATCTCATCCCTCATCAGTCTCTGTGACTCATTGTGTAGGACTCCACACAGCAGATTTCCACTTTTGATGTTTTCCTACAAGACGACAGGATCCATCAGTGAACGGGGCACACTGCTTTTCAGTCTCTGGTAATTCATTAAATGGTGGGGCTTCCTCAGCACACATCACTTCCTCTTCTTCAGGTGACACTACAAAATATTTGCCTTCTGGCCAGTCTGTGATCATTTCCAAGATCCCTGGGCAATTAGTTTTCCCTATTCGAGCCCGCTGTGTGATTAATGCAATCCACTTACTCCATGTAGCTTCAGTTGCATGATGCGTGGAAGAAACCTTACCCTTGAACATCCAGCCTAGTACTGGTAATCGGGGCGCCAGGAGGAGCTGCGCTTCAGTACCAATCACTTCTGAAGCAGCTCGAACTCCTTCATATGCTGCCAGTATCTCTTTCTCAGTTGGAGTATAATGGGCCTCTGAGCCTTTATATCCTCTGCTCCAAAATCCTAGAGGTCGACCTCGAGTCTCACCTGGTGCCTTTTGCCAGAGGCTCCAGGTAGGACCATTGTCCCCAGCTGCAGTATAGAGCACATTCTTAATACCTTGTCCTGTCCGGACTGGTCCAAGGGCTACTGCATGTACAATCTCTTGTTTAATTTGTTCAAAGGTTTCTCATTGCCTAGGGCCCCATTGAAAATCACATTTCTTTCGAGTCACTTGATAAAGGGGCTGCACAATCTGTCTGTAATCTGGAATATGCATTTTCCAGAAGCCCAGAATGCCTAAAAATTCTTGTGTTTCCTTTTTGCTAGTTGGTGGGGATGTAGCTGTTATTTTGTTAATCACCTCTATCAGGATCTGGCGATGCCCATCTTGCCATTTAATTCCCAGAAACTGGATCTCTTGGGCAGAGCCCTTGACCTTACCTCTCTTTATAGCAAAACCAGCTTTCAAAAGAATTTGAATTATTCTCTCACCTTTCTTGAAGACTTCTGCTGCTGTATCACCCCATACGATGATGTCATCAATGTATTGCAGGTGTTCTGGAGCTTTACCTTGTTCCAATGCAGTCTGGATCAGTCCATGGCAGATGGTAGGGCTGTGTTTCCACCCCTGGGGCAGTTGATTCCAGGTGTACTGGATACCCCTCCAGGTAAAGGTAAACTGTGGCCTGCATTCTGCTGCTAAAGGAATAGAGAAAAATGCATTAGCAATGTCAATTGTGGCATACCACTTGGCTGCCTTTGACTCCAGTTCATATTGCAGTTCTAACATGTCTGGCATGGCAGCACTTAATGGTGGCGCAACTTCATTTAGGCCATGATAATCTACAGCCAGTCTCCATTCTCTATTAGGCTTTGGCACAGGCCATATAGGACTATTGAAAGGTGAGCGAGTCTTACTGATCACTCCTTGACTCTAGTTGTTGGATCAGTTTATGAATGGGGATCAAGGAATCTCGGTTGGTGCGATATTGTTGTCTGTGCACCGTCATGGTAGCAATCGGCACCTGTTGCTCTTTGACCTTAAGCAGTCCTACAACAGAAGGGTCATCAGAAAGACCAAGCAAATTAGACAGCTGTTTAATGTTCTCAGTCTCTACAGCTGCTATACCAAAGGCCCATCTATACCCTTTTGGGTCCTTAAAATACCCACTCCTTAGGTAGTCTATACCAAGGATGCACGGAGCATCTGGACCAGTCAAAACAGTGTGCCTTTCCCACTCCTTTCCAGTTAGGCTCACTTCAGCCTCTAATACAGTCAATTCCTTAGATCCCCCAGTCACTCCTTTTATACTGACAGATACTGACCCTTGATGATTCAATGGCATAATTGTACACTGTGTACCAGTGTCTACCAGGGCTTTATATTCATGTGGTTCTGATGTACCAGGCCACCGAATCCACACAGTCCAATAAACTTGGTTGTCATTGTCCCTCTCCTCCACCTGGCCGGAGGCAGGGCCCCATTAATTGGTGCTTTGCACAGTTTGTGGTAGGGAGACACAAGAATCCCTCCTACTCTGGCTGGAAAGCCTTCCACTGGAAGCTGGAGCAGCTTTTCTCTTGGGAGCTTTCTTTTGCAACTCACGTATTCGTTCCTGTAGATCAGCAGTGGGCTTGCCATGCCAATTACTCATATCTTCTCCCCGGTCACACAGAAGAAACCATAATTCACCTCGTGACATGTTGCGTTTCTCTTGGGCTGATGCTGCAGAAAGGCATCTCTTCCCAATAGCTGTGGCTTGGGCCCGTGTATGTGACGAGTAGGATCTGTCCTCCCTCTTGGACAGTTTGTCACACAGTTTCTCCACAGCTGCGACACAGGCTTGTAGGGGAGAAGAAAGAGTGTCTTCATACTGCCGCAACATGTCTGCTACTTCACCCACAGTTGATCAATCATCTTTTGAATGGGTGAGTAATCCTAAAGTGCGGGCATAAGACAGTGGTATGCTCTGCACAAACTTCTGCATTATACCTCGGGTACATGGCACTTCATCAGGATCTATAATTGTCTGTGGGTCACTGTAATTTATCTCTCGCATAGCCAGTTCTCTCAGATACCTAATACCTCTCTCCACAGTAGTCCATTTGGTTGGGTGGCATATGATATAATCTTTTAAAGGGTACCTAATTTTTACTGCTGACAAAATTCTTCTCCAAAGACTTTGACTTAGTTTCTTCTTTGCAATTGCCTTATCAATGCCACCATCTCTGGCCAGGGATCCCAATTGACTGGCTTCACTGCCATCTAAGTCCAAACTATTAGCTCCATTGTCCCAGCACCGAATGAGCCAAGTGACAATTTGTAGGAGCGATAAAGGACTCAGCGCTCCGATTCAATGTGAATCACGCAAAGCCATTTATTACAGAAACATGCCTCCTTATATATGCAACTATTCTCTAATCACGAATCCACGCTCCAAGCATGGATTTGCTAAATTAGTATCATGGGCAGTCCACACGCTGGAGCCCCACCGATGATAGGTCCGACGACTCACGCCATGCTGAGGCCCTGTTAATGAAGAAACGCCCCTCTTTCTCACAGCAGATTCTGTTCACAGCTTCTCGAAGTGGCCTTGTGATTCCTTTGGGCCTGACTAATTCAACAACATATCTCCTTCTAACGAAACCCCTCCACAATTTCCCCTTTTTGATCTTGAATTAGTCAGGCCCCTTAAACAGCATGCTGAATCGTCTTTGAAATACACTGCAACATAGGACACGTGATTAACAACATAATTACAATTACATATAATGTAGCTAAACCTTACTTAATAAGATTAAACAACTATCTGCTTATACTCAAACCTTCATATCATATGTAAAACCTTAATTCTATTTATGACAACCTTACCAATGCACTATTTTAGTATAGTCAGACAACTTAATACAATATATTCTCTTAAATTCCTAAAAGATCTATAACTGTGCAGTTTATAGAGTAACGTACTTAATACCATCAGCATATGCTAATTATTGAATTAATATCTTAAAACTTATATTTAAACTTATATTTAACTTATAAACTTATTAACTTATAAACTTATATTTAAAAGATCTATAGCTTAATCTTAATATCTCTTTTAAAACCTTACCAGTTGCTAAATTAGGTTACCATGGTAGAAATATCTTATACTTTTACCTTATCTATGCATAGATTATCTAATTGTAATATCACCCTTTTGGAACTCTTACTATCTGTTCAAATTAGCATTCTCTATGGAAGGTACCTTATCTGTTTACTAATAAGCTTTTAGACCACTGGGTCTAGGAGCATCTATAACACTGAATAAGAATTCATGGTTTACATTTGAGACAATTCTCACAACTTATCTCCCTCCTGTCCTTCTGCATCTATTGAATCTTTGTTGTCTTTATTCAGCCATGGCTTGATCCATTTAGCAGGAATCCATTTTGATCCTTGGTCTGTCATGACACAAGCATAACCCTTTCCCCTCCCCAAGTTATTAATCGGAAAGGACCCTCCCATTCACCAGTAACTCCATTGCGTATTTTGACCTGATATTGATTTTCTGTAAGGTCTGTCAAGTGTCCTTTTAAGCTTGTTCCATGACGAATCATAGGTGGAATGTCGAACCCTTGTGGAAGGCGTAAAAAGTTCAAGACATATAATGCTTTGCTTAGTCTGTCATGTGGAGTAGTACAGTCAGTTCCCCCTTTTTGTTTGTCAAGTTGATGCTTGAGAGTTCGATTCATCCTTTCTACCAAGGCCTGACCAGTAGGAGAATTTGGTATCCCTGTAATATGCTTAACACCCCACAACTGAAAAAAGGTGGCAGTAGCTTTGGTGATATAACCAGGTGCGTTGTCTGTCTTGACCTGTGCAGGAACTCCCAAAGGTGCAAAAGCAGAACGGAAATGTCGTTGCACATGTGAACTAGTTTCACCAGTCTGAGCAGTGGCCCATATGGCGAAAGAATATGTATCAATAGACATATGCACATACTTTAGCCTGCCAAATTCAGGGACATGTGTGACATCCATTTGCCACAATTCCAAAGCTCCTAATCCTCTTGGATTGACTCCTGCACCCAACCCTACTGAGATGCGCTGACAATCTGCACAACTTTTAACAATACCTCGGGCCTCACTTTCGGACAATGAAAATTGCCGCTGTAAGACCTGAGCAGACTGATGCAGGAAACTATGAGAGTGTACTGCTTGCCCAAACCTATCTATTGGAGGTGGAACCCAGGCAGGAGATACAAGAAAATCAGCTCGGCGGTTTCCTTCAGCTAAATCGCCTTGAATTGTCAGATGACTACGGATATGTGTTATAAAGTATCGGTGTTGTCTCTCTTCGACCAACAACCATAATTGTTTGAACAAAGACATGAGTTGTGCATCCTGAAATTTCAACTATTCTCTGCCTACCTTTCATTATAAGCTGAGCAAAGACCTCAACCCAGGTTGTAATGGTTCGTTTGAGTTGAAAAGGCAAAAACACCCACTCTAAGATGTTTAACAGCTCCTTACCAGTTGTCCATTGCATTATGAGAGCAAAAGGATAGTTAGTATTGTTTACAATTAGTAGTCCGATTACATAATCTGGGTTCCACCTATGGTTGAAAGCTTTTACAAGTTTGGAGTTTTTCAGAGCAGCTTCCACCTCAGCAGTAAGCGTTCTAGGAGACCTAACATCACTATCCCCTTTTAGCAGTTTTACAATTGGAGCTAAATCCTCATTAGTGATCCCACAAAGGGTCCGAACCCAATTCAGATCACCCACTAGTTTCTGCACATCATTTAAGGATCGAATGACAGGCCAACATAGTATTTTCTGAGGTTTCACTGTGGACTGAGAAATTTCCCAACCAATATATTTCCATGCTGGTTGAATTTGTACCTTTTCTGGAGCAATTTGTAATCCTCTGTGCTGCAATGTATCAGATACTTCATTTATCAACAAATCAGTCGAAAAAGTTTCCCCAGCTATTAATATGTCATCCATGTAGTGGTAAATCACTAACTCAGGATGAGATTTTCTGATTGATTGCAAGGCCCAAGCTACATAAATTTGATACATAGTTGGGGAATTTTTCATTCCCTGTGGCAAAACTACCCATTGATACCTTTTCTCAGGTTCAGCCTTATTTACAGAATGTATGGAAAATGCAAAATGTTTACAGTCATCAGGATGCAAAGCAATGGTGAAAAAACAATCTTTCAAGTCAATTGTTAAGATCTGCCAATTTTCTGGAATCATGACAGGGGATGGTAATCCCGGCTGTAATGCTCCCATGTCTTCCATGGTATCATTAATTTTTCGAAGATCATGTAACAACCTCCATTTGTTTGATTTTTTCTGAATAGTAAACACAGGAGTATTCCAGGGACTTGTAGACGGCTCTAAATGCCCTTTTTCAAGCTGTTCCTGTACTAGATCTTCGATATGGGCAAGTTTTTCTTTACTGAGCGGCCATTGATTTACCCAGACCGGATCATCATTTTTCCACTGTAATTTCAGTACTGGTCGCCCATCATCAATGGCCGCTTCTAGAAATGCTGTTGTTTTGTCACCAGAGTTGCTCCTAGTTGTCCTAACACATCTCGCCCTAATAGAGAAACAGGGATAGACATCACATAAGGTCGTACAGAACATAATGAACCATCAGATAACTTCATTTGTAAATGATATTTGCTCACCTGGGTATTCTGCATACCCCCAACACCCATGACTGGTATTTGCGGAGACTCGAGAGGCCACCAAACTGGCCAATCTTTTTTGCTGATAATAGTCACATCAGCACCTGTGTCTACCAGAATTTCAAAAGTCTGTGAATGGCCAGTTTTGTCTAAAAGAGTCACCTTTTCCATTGGCTTAGCCTTACTAATGTCTAGAGCTAAATACAACTCTGCATTGTCAGTAGAATCAAAGCTTCCTTCTGCACACTCTTTAATTGAAACTTTTGGAACATTTGCTTTAAATGGAACCAACTGACCTATCTTTGATCCTTTGGGAATGTGGACTGGTGGACTAAAAGTCCATACCATAATTGAAATGATACCGGCAAAATCTGCATCAATTATATCTGGAAGTATAAAAATGCCTTTTCTAGTGGCAGATGATCTCCCTAGAAGCAAAGCACTTAAACCATGCCCTAGTAGTCCAGTCATGTTTGTTGGTATGCATTGTACCTGAGTGTCAATTACTGTTACATCTTTCATAGATTCTACATCCGCTCTGGCACTCCCTTAGGTGGCAGCGGTGACTGCGTCCAAGCAGCCTGAGACCTCACTTGTGTCATCGCGCTGGGTCTCGGTGCGCTCGTTTCCCCGTTTCCCGGTGCCTGACCATTTTTATGAAGAATAGACTTGCAGTCTTTAGCTTTGTGTCCAAATTTTCCACAGCGGTGACATACATTATTGTCTATTGGACCTGTACCACTCTTATTTGATCTTCGATAAGTCTGATTGACATGACATTGGAATCTGTAATGCCCTGTTTTTTCACATTTGAAACAAACTCGGCCTGATCTATTTGGGTTGGGAGCTAACAGGGGCTTCATAGCAGCCGCAAATGCAGAAGCCATAAGACCAAATTTCTCTTCGTCTGAGCCCACCCTGGCACAAGCATCCATCATCTCAGCTATTGAGCTATGCTTTGGTAAAGCAAGCAAAATTTTCTTACAAACTGGGTTAGCATTGTCAACTGCGAGTGTCATAAACAAAGGTTCTTTTACATTAGTATCAATCGGTGCCCTATCCAAGGCTTCCCTTAGACGGTCAAGAAAAGCCATATACGATTCATTGTCCTTTTGCTTTACCTGAGAGTATGGAGGGACTGCTTTACCTTCTTCCGGTAGAGTTCGGAAAATATCTCTTGCAAGAGAGGAACTCTGCCGCAAGATGGCAGTATTTAACTGTGCCTGTGCTTGAGGGTTAGCAAATTCCCCCGCCCCTATCAGCTTGTCTTTCGAAGCAAGGCGCAACGGGTCTCCGTCATTGCGGTCTAAGAATAGATGCTTCCTCACAAGCATCAGTCCACCTACTTCTCCAGAGAACTTCTTGCATTGGTGTTAGTAGCAACGTAGCTAGCTGACGACAATCGTAAGGAGTTAATATTTGCCCATCAAAGAGAGTATTAATAAAGCCTTGTGTATATTTTCCATGTAATCCATACTGCTGCACCGCGTTTCTAGCCTCTTTTATCTCCTCCCAACGCAACCCAGCCCACCCAGGACTCTGATTACCCCGTTCATCTTGCTGGTAAATGACTGGGTATGCACTTGTTATTTCACCTTCTATCATTGCATTTCTGATAATTCCTCACCAATGTTTTTTAATGTCATAATCATCCGTAGAACCCGAGCCCCCCAACGCACCCCCTGCCGCACCCCCCTTCTCGTCACCATCAAAACAATCACCTTTCTGAGTGCTGGATTCTTTCAGTAATAGCTGATCTATTTTTTCACACAGTTCTTTTGTCCAGTTCTTTTCCGGCGACTCCTTTTGTTCTGTTGTAAGAGTTAGAGGGGTAGAAGGCGGTAAAGGTGGACACGAATCAGTAAAAGTATTGATATTACACTTATTTACGACTTTAGCATTCTCAGCTTTTACCAGGTCTTTTGACAAATTGTCTGACTCCAGTTCTTTGGACTTCTTGGTCTCTTTAGGGTCGTGTGATGGTACAGGAGTCCATCCACTCGGTAATTTTCCTCCCCCCGCTCCAGACTGCTGTATCATCGGGGGTGCCGAAGGCACAACAGGGATTGGGGCAGGAAGGAAATCAAAGACATTAACTGGGTAAGCTTCACAGTTATTTTTAGAGTTCTTATCAGGCTGCAATGCTGTAAAAATTCCAGTAACTGCAGCCCGTTCAGCCTTAAATTCTTTTAAGGTGGTAATTATAAGCTTCCATGTAGTCGCTAATGATTTAGCTTCTTTATCTCCGTTGCTAACCTTATCCTATAATTTCTGCCCTATATCGTCCCAAAGTTCAATTTTAAAAGCTTTTTCAGCTTCTGTCGGGTAGCCGTTAGTTCTACACCAAACCAACAGTCTACGTATGTTACTTTCTTCATATTTAAGTACTCTCATAGAGAGAATATGCAGGAGGAGTTTAACTATAGTTTCTTCCTCTGAGGATATATTTTGCCCCATAACTTCACTCTTCTCTCCTCCTGCTCCCAACCGCTCACCTTTTCCGGGGCCTTCTTCAACAAAATTTATCTGCGGAAAGTCCGTACGCCTCCACCCGGTTCTCAGTCCAGCTGATCCGCCTCCGGCTGGGCCGCTCCAGGCTTTTCCCCGATCTTAGTGAGACGCCGTTTGGAGTATCACGTCGGGGTCACCATTTGTAGGAGCGATAAAGGACTCAGCACTCTGATTCAATGTGAATCACGCAAAGCTATTTATTACAGAAACATGTCTCCTTATATATGCAACTATTCTCTAATCACGAATCCATGCTCCAAGCATGGATTTGCTAAATTAGTATCATGGGCAGTCCACACGCTGGAGCCCCACCGATGATAGGTCCGATGACTCACGCCATGCTGAGGCCCTGTTAATGAAGAAACGCCCCTCTTTCTCACAGCAGATTCTGTTCTAAGCTTCTCGAAGTGGCCTTGAGATTCCTTTGGGCCTGACTAATTCAACAACATATCTCCTTCTAACAAAACCCCTCCACAACAATTGGCTCACCTTCACAACGGCTGAAGTCTCGTTTCACAGTCCTTAGCTCCTTCAGAGATAAGGAGCATTTTATTAGCTCATCCTTTGCTGGTCGCTTTGTTTTAGAAGGACCCACTGGTTGCTTTGCTGTAGTAGCCTGGGTTCGCAGTGGAAGGAGTTTAGAAAGGGCTGTAGGAGGAGCTGTAGAAGGACCCTCTTCTTCCTCCTCTGATTCTTCTTCATCATCACCTTGCTCTATTCCAGAAACAACCTCTCCCTGCTCTGTGGTAGAAGGACCCTCTGCTTCCTCTTCCTCATCTTCCTTCACAGTGGATTACAACTGTGCTTTCTTTTGCTTCCTCTTTGTTGGGGCAACTAATACTGCTGAAGACTGAATGGCCACATTACATGTTGTGGGGGTCTGAGTGGATGCAGAAACTGATGCTGCAGTTGTAGTGGCTGCTGTATCCGAGTCAGGAACTGGAGCTGCTGCAGAGTCTGTCGAGGGGGGTGCACGGACGTTGTAGCTTTAAAAGTGGCAACTCCTTCCACAGGAGTTAGAATTGCTACAGTCCTCCCTAACAGTTTTATCACCAGCAAAGACTGACATACATTCCAGAGACCCAATAACACCAACAAGCTTCGCTCAAAGGTCCAGGGACATTCAAAATTCCCAAAAGCATCTGTAATTTGCTCTAATGACACAGGCAGAGAATAGTTAAATAGCTCTCCTAAAATCTCATTCCAGAAAATGAGAAAACAAAAGGCACAGGTCTCTTTAATTTCTTCTGCTTCTACCAGAGAATTCCAAAAATGCATACTCCCAAATTATGATAACAATGAGTTGAAATACATCACGGACTTAACTAAAATCACATAAATCAGTGATACACAACCCAGGGCCACAGCTATTATAACAAGTTTATCTCTACTTTCAAAAGTAATGTTCTGCACAAAAACATAAACAAGAAGAATTAACCCCAAAAAAGGCATTATTAAATCCAAATAGATTTGCATCCTCTAAAATCAAAAACAAACTCAAACCATAGTCTACTTTATGACCCGTAAAGCACACAGATCTATCATTTCCCAAAGTTTCCTCCGACCAGAGGATTCAAACACAGGCCGTGCACATCAAAGCCCAATGCTCTCTCACTTACACTACCTGGTAAGCTGTTTACAGTAATTGTCAGATACTGCTCATAGCCCATCTCAGTCAAAACCCTGTCCCTGCTCCGGCGCAATAAAATCTGTCACGATTTCTCACGCAAATCCAAGTCACGGCACCAATAAAACCTGTCACGGTTTCTCTTATCTCATCCCCAAACACTGTCTCTCTCTGTACGATCGCGTTTCCCCGGTACGGTCTCTTTTTTTCCCCGTACAGGCCACCAATTAAATCTGTTGGTCAACAGCTGTCTGAATATGAGCTGGCAGTGTGTGCAGATGGCCAGGAAGGCCAAGAGCATCCTGTCTTGTATCAGAAATAATGTAGCCAGCAGGACTAGGGAAGTGATCATCCCCTTGTATTTGGCACTGGTGAGGCCACACTGCGGCGATTAGGAATGACGCATACCAGGACGCAGACAGAAATTCACACAGAGGCAGAGATCTTGTTCAGGAAGGAGTGCAGAGCCTGGCCAAGCAGAGAGCTGACCTAGGCCTAGGCTGCCTTCTTTATTCACCATTGACAATTTATAGGATTTACAGGTACAGGCCTGGACTAAGATGTTTACAAAAAGGTGCTTTTCCACTAATTGTTATTAAGAACACACTAAACTCATGTGATGTTTGTCTCACTTGTTTTTCCACTCATTCACAGACCAGGCCCAAGGACATTCACACATCCCATGCACTTGGGGGCAGTTATCCGGCCCGAGATACCATTCTCACGAGTCTGGGCTATAACTTTTTACAATTATGAGAAACGTACTTCAAAGTAATCTGTCCAAGGCCCTTTATATATTATTATGTTAGTATTATGTCTTTGACCGTCCAGATGGTCATGTTAGTATTGATCTTCCTTTATCATCCAGGTGGCTGGAACCGCACATCTTGCTTTCCCACATTTTACTTTCCAACACCGCACCTCGAGTACTGTGTTTAGTTTTGGGCCCCCCACTACAGGAGATACTGAGGTGCTAGAGCATGTCCAAAGAAGAGCAACATACTGGCGAAGGGTCTAGAGTAGGGGTGGCAAACTCATTCAAATGCTGTTCTCCTGCTCCTGCAGCACAACGCACGTTACACGTGCTGCACACGTGTCTAGCGCGCTGGCAGGAGACTGGGGACAAGGAGCTTGGAAACAAAGTGCCAGGCTGGATAAAACAAGGCCAAATTTGGCCACAGTTTGACACCTGTGGTCCAGAGAACAAGACTCATGAGGAGCAGCTGAGGGAACTGGGGTTGTTTAGCCTGGAGAAAAGGAGGCTGAGGGGAAACCTTATTGCTGTCTACAACTGCCTGAAAGGAGGTTGTAGCAAGGTGGGTGTTGGTCTCT
This sequence comes from Columba livia, assembly GCF_036013475.1. Classification (NCBI taxonomy): domain Eukaryota; kingdom Metazoa; phylum Chordata; class Aves; order Columbiformes; family Columbidae; genus Columba; species Columba livia. The sequence goes on along the minus strand of NC_088641.1, from coordinate 13,250,080 downwards.
TTTCCCAAATAGCAAGTGATAGGACAAGAGGAAATGACCTGAAGTTGCACCAGGAGAGGTTTAGACTGGATATTAGGGAAACTTTGTTCACTGAAAGTGTTGTCAGGCATTGGAACAGGCTGCCCAGGGAAGTGGTTGAATCACCATCCCTGAAGGTATTTAAAAGACATGTAGATGTAGCATTTCAGGACATGGTTTAGTGGTGGAGTTAGCAGTGCTAAGTTAATGGCTGGACTCTATGATCTTAAGGGTCTTTTCCACCTTAAATGATTCTATGATTCTGTGGCAGTAGGGGGAAACCAAATATTTCAGTTTACAAAACTGTCAGTGCAGTACTTTTCATGGCATTACATCTGCTATGAGAAAGAGAAGAAAAAATTTCAAAAAGGAAAAAATTTCAAAAAGGAAAAAAAGCCACTTGCTTTGTAAGGCACCATATATTAAAATAAATGGGCTACCTAGCATCCTGTTTATGTCAAAAGGACAGACTCTCCTCTTTTCAGTAATTTTTTTACTACAACAAGAAACAAGGATGAGAAAACATCAAGGTGAACAACATACTGTTAGAACATGACAGTTACTAAAAAATTAACCACGATTTTTTCCTCATTAAATTGCCTCCTTACTTTCTGCCTTCAAGAACAGCAGATGGAGGTACACACACACAAAAAAAAAAAAAAAAAAAAAAAAAAAAAAGCAAGCTAAATGCTAAATTCAGTTACTAATTGACAAGAGGTTATACATCCCCATTCACATGGGACACTGTTTCACAATCTTAGCTGCAATATACATGAAGCTTCACACAGCTGTGCTAAGAAATTCAGAAATTAACACTTCATTGAAAGCTTTACAATTTGCTATGATTCTGAGACAATTAGCCTAGAGACCTTTCAGCACCTTGAAATTAGTTACCTTTGCAGAGTATTTTATTACACATTCAGTTATTACTACTAGCAAAAGATGTGAAATCTGGGAAGCCTCATAAAGCTGTAGTGGTCTGGCGTGAAGATAACAATTGGCATCATTCTGTAAAATTATTGAAGGTTCAACCCAATTAGCAGAACTTGGTGCAGCTTTACATTACTTAGAGCTTTTTAAGGAGGAGCCTCTAAATTTGATCTGTGATTCTGAGTACGTAGTTAAGGTCCAACGCATGTATCTGATTCTGATACAAAACAAAACAAAACCAAAAAGGGGCAAGTGACTGCACTACTCCACATGACAGACTGACCAAAGCATTATATGTTTTGAACTTTTTACGCCTCCTCCAAGGGTTCGATATTCCACCTATGATTCGCCATGGAACAAGTTTAAAAGGCCATCTGACAGACCTTAGGGAAAACCATTGTCAGGTCAAAGTGTGCAATGGTGTTGTTATAGTTGAATTGAATTTTGTGGGCTGTGTTTTGATTCTGTAGACCGTATCCAAGATTCTTAGCTTTGATACTGTATCCAGGTTCAGAATGTGCATTCAAGCATGATTTTATATAATTATACCCTATTCTTGAAATTGACATAGATTTATGACATATTCTTTAGAACAGGTAACTTAAACCATACCCTATTCTTAAGATTGATATAGATTTATGATATATTCTTTAAAACAGGTAAAAACAGGTAACTTAGAAATAACTGATAAACATGCGAATGTTACTTAGCATTGCTTAGATAGACAATTTGTGTTAGAATAGGTGTGGGATATGCTAATGGTTGTCAGGAATTGTAATGCATATGTATGTGATCAAATTGTATAAATATGGTGTAGTCTGAATCAGAAGCTGAAGCCAGCTTTGGGTGCGAACCCCTGGTTTCCCAGCGCTGAAATAAAGCACCGCATATAACTGCACCTGTGGTTATGTGTCTTGAATGCTAACATTTTTGGCGACCCAGATGGGACCTCGCGAGCATTGCTGAGGCGGATCGCGTCTTGATCCTGCTCCAGCTAGCACCGAGGTATTCTTGGGGAGCGCATCGGACGCGACCGACCCTCTGCTGCTCACGACGGACCTCTGACTGGTAAGAAGGTGCTTTATCTGGATTGTTGGGTACCCACTTGGTCTGGTTCTGGTCTGGTAGCCTGCTGGTCAGGCATCTGGTAGCCTGCCGGTCAGACGCGGCGAAAGCCACGCTCGGTTGGGCAGGGAGCTCCCGTGGTATTGCCTAGGCAGCCGTCCGTCAGACAGAGGGAAACCTCTGCAGGTTCGGCATCTGGTCTGGTTATTTGTGCCGCAGGTTCGGCACCTGGTCTGGTTATTTGTGCGCACCTGGTCTGGTTATTTGTGCGCACCTGGTCTGGTTATTTGTGCTGCTCAGCACCTGGTCCATGGTTCCTGTGATTTAGTCTGTACTTGCTGTTGAAATCGGTGATCTGATCCGTGTTTACTGTTGTTCTAGTGAAGTTATCTGTGTTATCTTTCTGTGTTGATATGTCTGATTCAAAAGTGTCGCCGTTGAATTGTTTATTGAAGTATTGGAAAGAGGCTGGGTTTGGACAGTCTATGCATAAAAAGAAGTTAATTGAGTATTGCACTCATTGGTGGCCTGAGTATAAATTACCAAATGAAGTACAGTGGCCGCCGGAGGGCACTTTGAACCATGAAATTATTGCTGAATTAATGAGGTTTTGTCAGAGAGAGGGCAAATGGGATGAAGTTCCATACGTTGATCTCTTCTTCTATCTCGAGCGAAAACATGATTGGAGAGAGAGCTGTGGGTTAATGTTGGTGCAAGGTAGCAGCAATAATAAGTGCGTGGGATGCACAACGGAAAAGAAATGCATGACGTGTTTGGCTGTAGAAAACAGCAGTGGTAATGATTCAAAGACGGATTTACTGTGTTTTGATGTTGCGCCTTCTGAGGAAGGGGTACCAATTAGACCCTCCGCGCCTGTCCTTCCCGTCGATAGTGATGACGAATCAAGTGATGAAAGGGGGGCTATAGCCGGTGTAAAAGGAATAACCGCAACTCCAATATCTCACCGAACTAGAAACAGAGAAAAGGAAAAGGAAGCACAAAGGGGGGGAGGTTTATCGAATGTGATAGCACCCCTGCGGCAGGCGGTAGGTGTTGGGGGGGAACCGGTCTATGTAAAAGTTCCATTTTCGCCGGGGGATTTAGTGATCTGGAAGCAGTCAGCTGGTCCTTATAGGGAAAACCCAGATAAGGTTGCAAAAGTGATTAAGATGATAATTAAGACGCAGAATCCTGATTGGGATGATTTACAAGTCATTCTAGATACATTAATGGATTCTACAGAAAAGGATATGGTTATACGGGCTGCAAGGGATAAGGTGAAAGAAGATATCCGGAATGGGAGAGTAGAGGGGAATGTTGATGAGAATTTTCCAAAGGAGGATCCCCGATGGAATTATAATACAGGAGGCGGGTTATGTCATCTCCGGAGGTATCAAGATTGGTTATTGATCGGTGTTCAAACTGCTATGCCGAAGCAAATGAATTGGTCAAAATTGTATAATGTAAGGCAGGAAAGGAATGAGTCTCCCTCAGCCTTTTTAGAAAGATTAAAAGAAGCTGCCAAAAGATATACGGATTTAGACGTAGAAACGGAACAAGCAAAAATTCAGTTGGCTCTAATTTTCTTAGGGCAATCTCAAGATGATATTCGAAAGAAGCTGCAGAAATTAGAGGGTGCACAATTAAGGGATCTGGACGTAATGTTGGAAACAGCTTGGAAAGTTTATAATAATAGAGAAAAAGAACAATCGAGACGCCACCAGCAAAATTTGTTGGCTTTGATCCAGGGACAAGGCAGGGGAATAGGGGTCCGGGGTAGGGGAGCTGGAAATAGTCGAGGAGGTGGTCGGGGACGTGGTTCGTGGAGTGCCCAAGGAACTCCCCTGAGACCCCTCATGAGGCTTGGCATAAATCAATGTGCTTATTGTAAGCAAGAAGGACACTGGAAAAATGAATGCCCGGCTAGGAGCCCTGTGGGTCAGATGTCCAATGCGACGGGAAATGCGGTACAGACTATGGTGTTAGGGGAATACAGTAACAACAGCTGACTATATGAAGGCACGGAAGTGAAAACCCAGAATAAGGAGCCCTTAGTGACAATACAAGTGGGAGACCGGGATGTAAGATTTTTAGTAGATACGGGGGCTACTTACTCTGTATTAAATTCCTTACAGGGGGCAGTGGGTCACAGAGCTACAACAATTGTTGGTGCCACAGGGAAGGAGGAAGTACGGCCATTCCTGCAACCTTTGGATTTGTGTTTTGGAGAAAAGGAGCTAACCCACGAGTTCTTATATGTTCCAGATTGTCCAGTTTCTCTTTTAGGACGAGATTTGCTGACCAAATTAGATGCCACAATAACATTTGAGGATGGAAATTTGGTAATGAAAGTTCCAGAGTCAAAGGTAGGACAAATTTTACTATTAAAGGAAAATCCAATTGTGAAAATACCACAGGCAATAGAGGATGCAGTGATTCCCACGGTATGGGAAACTGATATACCTGGGAAGTCAAAGGCAGCTAAACCTGTGAAAGTAGCGCTGAAGGAAGGTGCTGAACCGGTACGATTAAGACAGTACCCATTGAAATTGGAAGCCAGATTAGGAATAGTATCTTTAATTGAGAAGTTTTTGAAATATGGAATTCTAGAGGAATGTGAATCAGAATATAATACTCCAATTTTTCCAGTAAAGAAACCTGATGGTAGCTATCGACTAGTCCAAGACCTACGAGCAATAAACCAGATCACTAAGGACATACATCCAGTAGTTGCAAATCCGTATACCTTGTTAACATCTGTGAAAGAGAAATATAAATGGTTTACAGTACTTGATTTAAAAGATGCCTTCTTCTGCATACCCCTTGACCAGGAAAGCAAAAAGCTATTCGCTTTCGAATGGGAGAACCCACACAACGGGAGAAAAGCCCAATTAACCTGGACACGCCTTCCACAAGGATTTAAGAATAGTCCAACTATCTTCGGAAATCAACTAGCCAAAGAACTTGAGGAGTGGACTACGAGAGGCTATATCAGAATTCCTCGACAATGGTATTTGTTGCTGCAATATGTGGATGATATTCTGATTGCTGCTGAGACCCAAGAACTTTGCATACAGGTAACAATTGGAATATTGAATCAATTAGGAATGAATGGATATAAAGTATCAAAAAATAAAGCTCAGATTGCATCCACAACTGTGATCTATCTAGGATGCGAGCTTTCTCAAGGACAGCGAAGACTAGGTATAAACCGTGTACATGCTATCTGTGCGATCTCAGAACCGCGTAACTTACATGAATTAAGATCTTTTCTAGGAATGGCAGGATGGTGCAGGCTCTGGATCATGGACTATGGACTTATTGCCAAACCTTTATACGAGGCACAGAAAAATAAGACCTTGGTGTGGGAAAGACCACAACGAGAAGCTTTTCGGAAATTGAAACAGGCTTTAATGCAAGCGCCTGCTTTGGGCCTACCTGATCTGAGTAAAGACTTCCAGTTATTTGTACATGAACGACAGAGACTTGCTCTAGGGGTATTAACCCAACGGCTGGGATCTTGGAAAAGGCCCGTAGGTTATTTCTCTAAACAACTTGACCCGGTAAGTGCTGGATGGCCGGCGTGCTTGCGGGCGGTGGCTGCTACCGTGATATTAATTCAGGAAGTCCGGAAACTGACTATGGGGAAAAAGATTGAAGTGTTTGTATCCCACATGGTGACTACTGTATTAGAACAAAAGGGGGGCCATTGGCTTTCCCCAAGTAGAATGATGAAATATCAGGCAATTTTAACAGAGCAGGATGATATTATCCTAAAAACAACTAACCTAATGAATCCAGCTGTGTTTTTAAGCGCAGAGACTGAAGAAGAAAATCTGGAACATGATTGTGTGGAGGTCATTGAATATACCCACGCAAGTCGACCTGACCTGAAAGATACCCCGTTGGAGAAGACGGATTGGGAGCTTTTTACTGACGGCAGTAGTTTTGTGGAAAGAGGAGTGCGGTATGCAGGATACGCGATTACTACTGCCAAAACAGTAATTGAAGCTAAATCCCTACCACCAAACACATCAGCACAGAAAGCTGAGTTGATAGCCCTAACTAGGGCATTAGAGCTCAGTGAGGACAAAAGGGTCAATATTTGGACTGACTCAAAATATGCATTCGGGGTTGTTCATGTACATGGAGCTCTTTGGAAAGAGCGTGGACTACTCTCCTCCCAAGGAACAAACATCAAGTACCAAAAAGAAATATTGAACTTGATTAATGCTGTTCAAAAGCCATCACTGGTTGCCATCATGCACTGTAAAGCTCATCAGAGTGGGACATCAACAATTATTGAAGGAAACCGACTTGCCGATCAAACAGCCCGATCAGTGGCACGACGAGTCTGGATGATGGTGGGTCTAGTCTCCCAAAAGGTAAGAGCAATTGATTTATTACCTACACCTTCAGAGGCACCTGAATATTCTACAGAAGATGAGAAATTGGCAAGACTAGTAAAAGCCGTCAAGGACAATTCTGGATGGTATGTAACCACCAACGGACAAATTGTGGTCCCGATCACAATTATGAGAGGGATACTTCAGGCGGAGCACCAGAAGTGTCATTGGGGTGCAGAAGCATTGGTAACTTATCTAAGAAAACAAATTATCTCCGTCCAGATGTTAACAATGGCAAAATCTATCACAGCTAAGTGTGAAATTTGCTTGAGAAATAATCCTTTAGTTCGAAGAAAAGTAGATATGGGAAAAATTAGGACAGGTGTACAACCAGGGGATTGTTGGCAGATAGATTATGTGGAACTCCCCAAAACTCGAGGATTTAGATATCTGCTAGTTGGGGTATGCACCTTTTCAGGATGGCCAGAAGCCTTCCCTTGTCGCACCAACCAGGCACAAGAAACTGTAAAATGGTTACTGAAGGAAATAATTCCTAGATTTGGAGTACCATTGGGAATATCATCTGATAGGGGACCGCATTTTATTGCTCAAGTGGTAAAGGAAGTCAGTAGATGTTTGGGAATTAAATGGGAATTACATACCCCATGGAGACCCCAGTCTAGTGGCCAGGTGGAGAAAATGAATCAGACGTTAAAACGACAACTTAGCAAAATTTGCCAGGAAGCAAAAATTCAGTGGCCCCAGGCCTTACCAATAGCGTTATTGCGAATTAGGATTAAACCTAGGAGTGGAATGTCCGTAAGCCCATACGAAATTCTGTATGGCAGACCATATGAAGCACCTGATCCGAATCCAAGTGTACATGTAAAAGGTAATCAGGATGTGTACAATTATGTGTTGTCTCTCGGCAGGACATTGAATCGACTCAGATCTGTACTAGTGTGGAATCGCCCACTAGCACTTGAGAATCCGGTACATGATATAGAACCTGGAGACACAGTGTATATAAAGACGTGGAGAGAAGATCCTTTAAAAGAACGTTGGGACGGACCTTATCAAGTACTTTTAACTACATTTACCGCAATCAAGGTTGCTGAAATAGACTCCTGGATACATTACACCCGAGTGAAGAAAGTCCCAAAACTGTGGCAATCACGATTAGTGGGTCCAACCACACTTAAAATCACAAAGCAGGATGTCTAACTCTTGTTACCGTTTTGTTTTTGTAGTAGTTTATGTACCCAGACTGTATGCCACACTGATTTGCAAAGTCACTGGAGAACAATTATGTAAAACACGAAGGGCTGTAGGAGATAGTGACGATACTCAAATGCCACAAGTAGTACAGAGTGTACAGAATCAGGCAGAGAATCTGATGATAGGACTAATTCGAGATTTTGCACAAACCCAAAATGTCAGTAGCATCACTGCTTGTCTTCCCATCCCGAAATCAGCCGAAGACCCAGTACAGTGGGGAATAATATCTACGACCTTACCAGAAGTAAATAAGACTGGTAAGATAGTGTGTGAGTCCCATACTAAAATAGAGCAAGTACCAATCGAACAGCAGACAAAAGAGCTTGTTAAGAATGCCATGATAAAGAGAGGTGACTGCTTGAAGTTGCCAGGAGCAACATTTGTAAAGATAGGACGATTTCATAATATTGGGTATTGCACGTATGAAAAGTGGACCACCAAAACAGTATATGAAAAGGTTGAGCGAGCCTATTGGGAATGTAAAGATCAGGATAATCAGAACATAACTGAATCATGGGACAACATGTGGACGTTGAGTATAGTACAGCAATATCAATATAGCGAAGCATTTCCATGGTGTATACGATGGACCAATGTAACAAGAGGAGTAACAGTACCATGGTGGAATTGCTCTCAAGTAATGACCTGCCAGACAGATGTGAAAGAAATACCTCTGTCCATCATTAAAGTTGCAGTAATCGCAGGTTGCATTTGCCAGAAACAATTGGATGCAAAGGAAGCAGTCAAAATAGGCATTGAAGGAGATAAGATAGATTGTAGAGGAACTATAGGTAGTGTGGGACATTTGGTTTGGGCCTTAAGTGATGGAACTTGGACAACACATTTGCCGATAGCAGGACCTGTAAGGGAGGCTACTTTGGGGTTACCAACCCTATGTCCCATTTGGAAGAGGTCACCCCTGAAGAACAGGCAGGAACTCCTAGAAGTTAGGCACAAGCGAGAGATAGATGAAGATGATGTGTGGCACGAGCCATCAGGTAGTGTTAAATTCGGCTGGGCATTAGAATCTTTCTTTGCACCAATCGCAGCCTATAGAAACAGAGAAATGATTGACAGATTAATTGGACAGATGGATCGATTGGCAAGGGTAACCAAAAAGGGTTTTCGAGAATTCAATATACAATTGCAAGCTACGACCAAAATGACTTTGCAGAACAGAATGGCACTTGACATAATGTTGCTAAAAGAAAATGGGGTTTGTGGATATTTAAAAGATAGGGTTGATCATTGCTGCATTCATATCCCAAACGTAACCTCTGAAGTGGAAAAAGATATTTCCCAATTAACCCAAACAGAAAAAGAACTGCAAGCGGAAAAACAAGATGTAGAGCAGAGCTGGGTTGGGGCCTTGCTAGGCAAATTGAACCTGAACCTGGGAGGATGGGTACATTCGTTATTGGAGAGTTTATTTTTGCTTGCCATTATAGCTGCTCTTTTCTTTTTGCTCTATGCTTGTATTAAGCATCAAATAAGTCAATCAAAGGCAAGGAACGACCGCATCTTTACTGTCCTTAGCAGATCTACTTTTGACAACCCTCCAGCTTATAAGGAAAATATAATGTAGTGAAAATGCATTGTCTAGGAATAGAAAAGCATTTTCAAAGGGGGGAAATGTTATAGTTGAATTGAATTTTGTGGGCTGTGTTTTGATTCTGTAGACCGTATCCAAGATTCTTAGCTTTGATACTGTATCCAGGTTCAGAATGTGCATTCAAGCATGATTTTATATAATTATACCCTATTCTTGAAATTGACATAGATTTATGACATATTCTTTAGAACAGGTAACTTAAACCATACCCTATTCTTAAGATTGATATAGATTTATGATATATTCTTTAAAACAGGTAAAAACAGGTAACTTAGAAATAACTGATAAACATGCGAATGTTACTTAGCATTGCTTAGATAGACAATTTGTGTTAGAATAGGTGTGGGATATGCTAATGGTTGTCAGGAATTGTAATGCATATGTATGTGATCAAATTGTATAAATATGGTGTAGTCTGAATCAGAAGCTGAAGCCAGCTTTGGGTGCGAACCCCTGGTTTCCCAGCGCTGAAATAAAGCACCGCATATAACTGCACCTGTGGTTATGTGTCTTGAATGCTAACAGTGTTACAGGTGAATGGGAAGGTCCTCTCCAATTAATAACTTGGGGAAAAGGTTATGCTTGTGTCATTACAGGCCAAGGATCGAAATGGATTCCCGCAAAATGGGTCAAGCCATGGCTGAATAAAGACAACAAAGATTCAATGAATGCAGATGGACAGGAGGGAGATAAGTTGTGAGGACTGTTTCAGATGTAAACCATGAATCCTAATTCAGTGTTATAGATGCTCACAGACCTGGTGGTCTAGAAGACCATTAGCAAGCAGGTGGTGTACCTTCTGTAGAGAATGGTAATTTGAGCAAACAGCAGGAGAGCCAAAAGGGCGATATTGCACTTAGATAATCAATGCAACGATGAGGTAAAATTATGAGACATTCCTACCATAGTATCTACTGCACTCTTTCTCCCTGATCTAGCAGCTGGTAAAGCTTTAGGAGACATATCAAAGCTGTTGATCTCTTAAATAGGTTAATCTAACTTCTGAGATGCTAACTCAATTAATAGTAGATGTTGATGGTATTAGGCATGCTACTCTACAAAATCATGCAGTTATAGATCTTTTACACTAGGTCATGGTTGTGAAGAATTCAAGAGAATGTGTTGTATTGACTTGTCTGATCATTCTGAATCTATTCATAGTACTTCAGACAAACTAAAACAGCACATTAATAAGATTGCCGTGGTAGAATTAGGGTTTGACAAATGGTTTAAAAGCTTGGGAATAGATGGGTAGTTGTTTGATCTTACTAAGTAAGGCTTAACTGCATTATATGTAATTGTAATTATGTTGTTAATCATGTTTTGTATGTTGCAGTGTATTTCAAAGATGATTCAGTGCGCTGTAAATAAGGCCTGGCTAGTTCAAGAATAAAAAAGGGGAATTGTGGATGGGTTTCTATTAGATGGAGATTTGTTATTGAACTAGCCATGCCCAAAGGAATTTCAAGGCCACCTCGGAAAGCTGAAAACAGGACCTGCTGTGGGAGTAAAACAGTTCTGCCATAACAAGGCAGCAACATGATGTAAATCAACAGACCTATCAGCAGTAAGACTCCAGCGCGTGGACAGCTTGTGAACGTAGATGATATCCAATCAATTAATTCATGCTTGGAGTGTGGACACGTGATCAGAAAATAACTGCATATATAAGGAGGCTTGTTTCTGTAATAAATGGCTTTGCTTGATTCACATTGAATCGGAATGTTGAGTCCTTTATTCGCTCCAACACTCACCCAAACGAGGAGGCGAGGTGCTCTCAATCCTGGGAAGTCTCCTTAGACAGTGTTCCTGTCTAAGGAAAGGACTCCAGTTCACAGACCCACTGCTCCAAGAAGAACACTCCAAGGGGGGGCCTTCAGCAGGTACCCGGTTTTATAGCCTGGTCAGGTCTGGCTGTGGGCACTACAACATAGTCCAGAAGCTTTGCAGCTACTCTGGGCACCTCCTTTGTTAACAACTATCAATTGAATGAGGGTCCCACCCTTCCTGCCCCATCAGCTGGTGGAGGTGAAGTCACCCTGCCCTGGGGTAGGGGAGGATGTGACTATTGGCACCTTGGTACCACCCTAGGTGTGTGAGTGGGTAAAGGCACAGCGGGGCACAAAACGTGCTAAAAGAGCCATCAAATGCCCCATTGAAGGCTCCAGAACTCAGGGGGATGTGCAACTGTCACACCCCTGCTCTCTGTAATTACAGTATAACTAGACAATATAGCTAATACAATCCAATAATTTACTGCCGCTGAAAAGGGCTGGTCCCGCACCCCCTTCTCCCATCACCCTGTTTAGACATTATTGGAACTCCCTGGGAAACTGATTTGATGCACAGCTTAATGAAAGCTAACCAGAAATAAAGTGAATGGGTTTCTATTGGGTTAGCAAAAATTTGCTCAAACAGGGAGCCAGCAAAACAGATGGGGCAGTCCTGCAATGCTGGAAGCACAGTGGAACAGAAGTTCAGCTCAAGTAGCAGCAGGTGACAGATCTCACAGAATCACAGAATGTTAGGGATTGGAAGGGACCTCAAAAGATCATCTAGCCCCTGCTGGAGCAGGAACACTTAGATGAGGCTACACAGGAAGGTGTCCAGGTGGGATTTGAATGTCTCCATAGAAGGAGATACCACAACCTCCCTGGGAAGCCTGTTCCAGTGTTCTGTCACCCTCACTGTGAAGAAGTTTCTTCTCAAATTTAAATGGAATCTCCTGTGTTCCAGTTTGAACCCATTACGCCTTGTCCTACCATAGGTTGTCACCGAGAAGAGCCTGGCTCCACCCTCGTGACACTCACCCTTTACATATTTCTAAACATTAATAAGGTCACCCCTCAGTCTCCTCTTCTCCAAGCTAAAGAGACCCAGCTCCCTCAGCCTTTCCTCATAAGGGAGATGTTCCACTCCCTTAATCATCTTTGTTGCCCTGCGCTGGACTCTCTCCAGCAGTTCCCTGTCCTTCTGGAACTGAGGGACCCAGAAATGGACACAATATTCCAGATGTGGTCTCACCAGGGCAGAGTAGAGGGGAAGGAGAACCTCTCTGGACCTACTAACCACACCCCTTCTTATACACCCCAGGATGCCATTGGCCTTCTTGTCCAAAAGGGCACAGTGCTGGCTCATGGTCATCCTGCTATCCACCAGGACCCCCAGGTCCCTTTCCCCTACACTGCTCTTTAATAGGTCATTCCCCAACTTATACTGGAACCTGGGGTTGTTCCTACCCAGATGTAAGACTCTACACTTTCCCTTGTTATATTTCATTAAATTTTTCCCTGCTCAACTCTCCAGCCTTTCCAGCTTTGGAATTAAGTGAATCACCTGATTATCTGTTTTAATTCTAGTAGAAAGGTATACAAACTTTGAAGAGAATGCCAGGTTTGTGCAAAAGACAATAAACGAGTGAAATGATCAGAATTACTGGGTACAATGTCAGGCAAAACTCCATATGTAAAAAAAAAAAATAAAATAAAATTAAAAAAACCTATCAAACTGTAGCATATTTTTTTCAAATGTAAAAAGTGAAAATCCTAATGCCTTCAACTAGATATCCACCATTACATATATAGCACATTATCTTAGAAGAGACAGTGAAATGAAAAAGTATCTACTGTAAGAAGTTCTCAGGAAAAATACACGTAGGGATCATCCTTACATGGAACACAACTTACAGTTAATATCTGTGATATAAAATATGTATCAGTTTTGTAAAACATATGCATTTTTATAGAGCAGATACTTACTTGTCTAACAACCTTGGCTGGAATGACTGCTTTGCAGACAATGGACTTCCCTCTTCCTTCTACCCAATTTATAGCAGCAGGTTTTTGTCTGTACAATAGTTACCACTAATAGCTATAACTTGTAGATCAGGAAACTCTTCATTCAGCCTTGCCAGTGCTTTTTCAGTACCCTGTTAAAAGAGAAACAGATATAGGCCTAGTATATCATTATTGTTGCAAAACAAGCTACTCAGTGACAGTGGAACAGGAAGATCAGATTGAGTCTAATCAGATCATCAGTTACAGCTGAAAAAAAGAACATGATTTCAGGAAGGAACCTTTACATTAAAAAAAAAAAAAAAAAATCTATCATTATCCTTTTTCTAACCACTTTAGGAATTATATGGGGAATAATTGGTTCTTCCCAGTACATATGGACTCTGGATACGTTCTAGGTAAACAGGCATATGCTTACCATACTAAAGATACAACATGAACCAAGGCAGACACTACACGCATGTGAACACAGTTTCCACTGTGGACATAGTGGAAAGAGCTTCTCTACACTAGGAAGTCAGACAAGAGGTCTGCTATATTTAGTACCTGTGGCCAGACCCATTTATGTAATGGTTCTGATAAACTTTAATATCGATTCCCTATTCTATATACAATTTATCTCAAACAGCACAAGGCACCCCCCAATCTATGGGTCATGTCTCAGGTTCTTCCATATGTTTGCCTAAAACCAAAAAGCAATCAAACAGAACTAGAGAACACCCCTCCCCCTGCTGTCACTCACCAGATTTCTAATCCTTTATTTACAAGGAGTGACAAACACAGTAAGAGATTAATTACTGCTGGATAAAAATCTTTGGCCCAAAGCAACAGAGCAAACAGCTTAACTTCCATATTATCAAGTATAATTTGTTCAAAAAATGAAAAAAATTACAAAGTTATTTTAACCTTTTTTCTGTCATCGTTCTCATCCTATTCTTGTTTACACTTTTCAAGGTCAAACACTTTTACTATTTTATAGTACTGCAAACAGCGCTATGTCTTATCTTTCTGTCTTCACATGCCAGATAGTCACAGATTGGTAGGATACAATTTATTCATTTTTGAAATAAATACACATTTATTAGAGAGACTTAAGGGGACTGGACCTTACTTTTGAAATTATATTCATTCCCACTGCATCCCCTGTTCCAGACTAAAAATGGATATAAAGGTTACGACCAGCCAAACTGATGATAAGTTTTTGTAGGTGGGCAAACCTGCAAGAAAATTTAATTACTTAAAATCGTCAAGGAAAAAGATTAAATTATTTTAAGTGACAAAACTACAGTAAATCATTGCAGATAGTATTGTTAACTACACTGTGCTATCTGCACTCCTCTCTCAATGCAAGAAAAAAAGACAACAGCTACCATGCACATAGTTCTCAGGTAAATACTTTAAAATGTTCACTTTAAAAGTGTTCACTGCCTTTTAATGTTTTCTATCCCTGGACTTCATGAAACAAAATATCTGTTGAGGTTTTGATTGCAGGGTGACAATAAAACCGTGGCAGATGTGTTGTTAACCCCCCCTTCCACCCCCTTTCCCCCTTCAGCCCCTCCCTCTCCCCCCTTCCCACTAAGGACAGGTGATTGGGAGAGAAAGGACAGAGAGAAGAGAGTTGGAAAGATTAAAAATGTTTTACTAATACTACTGATAAAATGGGGAAAATAATAGCTCTCTCAACCTACTGACCACCCCCCTTCTAATACACCCCAGGATGCCATTGGCCTTCCTGGCCACAAGGGCACAGTGCTGACTCATGGTCATCCTCTTGTCCACCAGGACCCCCAGGTCCCCTACACTGCTCTCTAATCATTCCCCAACTTATACTGGAACCTGGGGTTGTTCCTACCCAGATGCAATACTCTGCACTTGCCCTTGTTATATTTCATTAAATTTTTCCCCGCCCAACTCTCCAGCCTGTCCAGGTCTTGCTGGATGGCAGCACAGCCTTCTGGTATGTCAGCCACTCCTCCCAGCTTGATGTCATCAGCAAACTTGCTGATAGTACACTCTATTCCCTCGTCCAAATCGTTGATTAATATATTGAATAATACCGGCCCCAGTACTGACCCTTGAGGCACTCCACTAGATACAGGTCTCCAACCAGACTCTGCCCCATTGACCACAACTCTCTGGCTTCTTCCCTTCAGCCAGTTCACAGATCTGGGGAAGGACCAGTAGCAGTTTTTCTTCTCCTTTCTTAGAGACATCTTTGATTCTTGGATTTGTTAGAAAGAAGCATGTAGGAACCCTCAATGACTTTTACATCCATGCTTACCTTACACATCCATATGGCACCATGTGGCCTGTAACTTTCATCAGAAAATTCCACAGGAACGAAATAATTTTAAGCTGGAAATATACCACTGGCTTGGGAAAACAGCTATTTATTGAAGCAATCCTAAAGAATACTTAGAAAAAACATACCTTGTACTCCGAGACAACTATGAAAACTAAACATCTGTTATAAAGGCCACATATAGTCAGATTCTAAATAAAATTATATAGATACTAATCTTCAGTTTCTCAAATGATTTTGCCATAGCTAGAGCAACTTTCATTTTTGTACAAAATGCAACATACCTAGATAACTATTTTGCTGTCCCTCTATACTGTGGCATTTAGTGAAAAAAACAGGCTTAGAAATATTTTCAGTAAGTGATAGACAGTTTATCCAACTCCTAGGATTTAATAATACAATAAAAAAATCTTATTCAGAAAGAATAGTAATCTGCTTATCTTAAGAAAATTTCTAAAGTAGTTTAAATTTATTTATGCAGTTTTGTACTTACAATTATTTGTGGAAACAACTGCAGATATTTTAGAGGCATACTTCTCTGATTTACAAGGATACACAGTAAATAGGACTTCCAGATTTCATAAATTGAGCTAGCTATGTTTGTACATTCATTTTCTAAGTTAAGTAATAAAAAATAGGAAGGGGCATTTTTTTATTTCTCTATTTCTCTTATAAATCCATCTTTTACTTAAATCCTTCCATAGTTTCTAAGAACAAAAGGTCTAATAATTATTTAATTACAATTTTTTGTTTACTTGTCTAATGGTTTTCCCTGAGTAGTTTACTGTCATTCCTGTTGCTTATGTCCTTATACCAGTAAACGCAATGCCAGCAATAAAAATAAATACAGGTACAGTTTGACCCATATTGAACACAGAATTACCTCTGACATAAATAGACATCCTTCACTAAGCAAACAAGAAAACTGCTTCACAGCAGAACACTGTGAATAAAATAACATAGAAATTGAGGTATAAAGGAATTGTTTAATTACAGTATGCCTGACTGGAATTCCTGCATGTGATGTATTCCACTCACTGCAGTAGAGACTGAAACTGCCCAGATGCATATGTCTCTTGAGATATCTGAATGGAAAAAAAAAAAAAAGTAAACAAAGTACTTAATTATTTATTTTCTCAGCATTACTACATGCTTATCTTATTTCTTCTGTAATTGAGTTGGGAAATTAAATTTTTAGATCAGATATTTACATACTTTACTAATACAATACAGAAGACATTCCACTTAAATATTTTTTTTTATTTGCACTATTTGAAAAAACAAAAACAAAAACCAAAAGTTGAAAAATAAATCAAGATTAGGAAAGACAACAATCACCCAGAAGGCAAACATACCTATGCAAATAAGATGTGATTGCTTTAAACTTCAGGTGTTTTATACATCAAAAGATGAAAACACAAGGTATTTTTATTTCAACTCCCAGTTTTAATATTTTTTTGAAACAATTCCCTCTTTTAATTAAACATCACAGGGTGCTACACCAGAGACTGTAGAGTTTAGTACATACCTCCACAACTATCAATAACCCTGGAAAAGGAAGAATCAAGGAACTTCTCAGCTGCAGCAAGCTCTAAATGACATGACAAGTCAGGGCCACTGCATGGGAAAGGACACGTGGGTAAAGAGAGAGCTCATGTCAGAGCAGGAGCCAAATTCAAGCTCTTTAGTAAAAAGAGCTTGTATTTGCTTTATATGCCTCTATACTTTGAGGAAAGGGAGAGATTCTGGAAAAAAAAGAGCCTTTATGCAAAGTCTAAGGCAACCTAGGAATGATTAAGATAGGCAAGTGAACTGCAGAACAGTTCCAGATGAGCTGATACCTGGAGATTACTAGTGGACTATCAGCATACTGGCTGCAATTTCAAACAAATAATTGACACAGTGGAGAACATGCATAGCACTTTGAAAACACTGGGAAAGAGCATCTTGGTGTGGACACAGAATGATGACCTATTTGGCGTGCACAAGGTATTAGCTACACAATAAGAACAACCGTTTTAGGAATGACCTGAAGAGCAACAGGTGGAGATTGCCCACTAGGAAGGACTGCTTAAAGAGTCCCTGGAACAGAACAGACTATTTAGAAACAGTTTGTGCAACAATTACTGACTGATCTGGTTCCAAAATATGGCAATGGGATAGTTGGCAGAAAGTTGTGGCTTTGCTAAATACACCCTTTGAACAAATCAGCCTGGGTATTTACACAGAACATTATCCAAAGACCCAGCAAGGTCAGGAGGACAGCAGAACAACTACTAAATCTCTTTGCTTGGGTAACATTGGTCAGAGAGATGTTTAAAGCTCAATGAACTGACTTCATATCTCAGAAGAAGGAAAAGCTATGTACCCTGATAAAAAATTAGGTTCTAGGCAAAATCAGAGTATTGCTCCTACCAACAGACTGGTTGAGAAGTTTTCTCAAATCAGAAAAGTTACACAAATAGTATTTGTGGTCAGTGAATGCAAGTACTCAGAACAGCCTTTTGTCCTGCTCTCTTGCTTTTGGTAAGGAAATTCAAAACTCAACTGATTTTCCCCTTTGAGCACTTATTTATACAGTCACCTATCTAAGGGGATTCTCGATGTTTTCCAAAAAAAGACTAATATTTAAAAGCACTAATAAGAACTTTAGGTGCACTTCACCAAATTAGGCAAGAAAAAAAAGCCCAAGCACAACTCATGACCATGAGGCATGCCTGAACAAGCCATGGAATAGGGTGTTAACGGATAATAGAAACGACTTGCCAGTTGGAAAGGACCTAAAGACTACAAAATCTGTTACCTGTATCTGCATCTCTGGTGGAAGAAAATCTTACTGACAATTTCTTACATGGTAGAATCAAAGACAGGACTCCATAACCCAAAAGCCCCCCAACCCACCTGAAGCACAAGGCACGGCACAGAGCCACGAAGATGATTAAGGGAGTGGAGCATCTCCCTTATGAGGAAAGGCTGAGGGAGCTGGGTCTCTTTAGTTTGGAGGAGACTGAGGGGTGACTTCCTTAATATTTATAAATATGTGAAGGGTGAGTGTCACAAGGATGGAGCCAGGCTCTTCTTGTTGACAACCAATGATAGGACAAGGGGCAATGGGTAAAAACTGGAACACAGGAGGTTCCACTTAAATATGAGAAGAAACTTCTTCACAGTGAGGGTGACAGAACACTGGAACAGGCTGCCCAGGGAGGTTGTGGAATCTCCTTCTCTGGAGACATTCAAAACCCACCTGGACATGGTCCTGTGTAGCCTCATCTAGGTGTTCCTGCTCCGAAAGGGGGATTGGACTAGATGATCTTTTGAGGTCCCTTCCAATCCCTAACATTCTGTGATTCTGTGAAGCCAAGACTCCTTGGCACAACTGGAACAGATGTTACATTTCCTGAAAAAATTCACAGCCACTCTGGGCTGCACAATCCTCATATTACATCACACCAAGATGTCGTATTCGCATAAGATCATTTCTGAGGATGCAGTAAAAGGAAAAACTTCTGTGTGATCACATTCCATGTTGGCTCTCAGAGTGGTTGAAGAGCCACACTGATGCAATCTACATATGCAAGTATCAAGGATGACAGGCCAATATTGTTCTTTACAGCCTTCAGTAAAGATCTACATTTCATTCTGTTTCCGTGCAGTGGGTGACAAAGCTGCCAGTGGTATACTCTATAGGTCAAAAAAAAAAAAAAAAAGTGAGAGAGTGAGAGTTACACAAACTATTTTTTGAAAAGTACTAAGGGGTTCTTTGCTTTTTTGTCTCTTCCATTTGGGAACAGAAGGTTTGTCCTTAGACTTGGAAGAATCCCTCACTGGGATTGCAGACTGGCTACTCTGGTGAGAACCACAAAGCCAAAGACTTAAGTCAGGCAGCAGATAGTCAGATCAGCTCCCAGAGGAGAAAGGGAAAGAGTAAATGGGCATTCTTCTCCTTCCCTCTGTCCTTAGAAAACTAAGATAAACTTAAATCAAGAGAACCCTGGGACATGCAAACAGTAGAACAAACTTATGGAGAAAAAGCCTTTGAAATAACAGAATCTTTTTGATTTTGTTCAGTTTCCTGCACTGTCAGTTGAGACAAATTTATTTGAAATTCTGTAACCCTCTATAAAAACATCCACTTCAGTAGACAGAATGTCTTTTTTCAATGTAGTTTTAGTCATTTTAGTCATTTACGAAGCAGTTTAATTCTTTAATAAAAACAAAAATAACTTCTTATACTGGAATCAGGATACATACATTGTGGTCTTTGAACTGGTGAATTCATTGTGCTATAGACAGTACAACAGTCATAGGGTTTTAAACTATCTCAGTTAAAGAGTGGGAACTGTGACAGCCTTGAAGTGCTCCCCCCATCCTTTGCAAAACAAAGGACTCATTAACAGTATATGTCATGCCTAAACCAGCTGGTTTTTGCAACTTTGGGCAGGAATAGATACCCTGTTTCCCTGAAAATAAGACCTACCCTAAAAATAAGCCCTAGCATGATTTTTTCAGATGCTCAAAGTCTAAGCCCTACTCCAAAAATAAGCTCTAGTTACAGTTCATAAAAAAGTCAATTTAAATAGTGTCCAGGCAGCTATACATGCAAAAAAGTAATAAGTTTTGGAGAAAAAATTTATATAAGGCCCTGTCTTATTTTTGGGGAAACAGGGTAGGTGCTGCGAATGATACCTAAAATCAGCAATTAGTAATAAAATAAGTCTATATGAATAAGGGTCATAGATTTTAGACATTTACTAAGTTAATAAGACTAAGGTTCACAGATGTTAGGCACTGGAGTTAAATCACAAGAATGGTATTTGTTAAGATAAGCAGGATAAGGGTAGGAGACAATGCCCTTGCTCTCAGAAGATAAGGTGGCATCACCAGCATAAGCAGGTTACAAGCCAAATAACAAAGGGAATGTAATGCATATGCAAAGGATTTATTGGAAATGTAATGAATATGTATGATCTGGATAGATATAACCTGTGCCTGGAGTTATTTCTGCCCCCTGCCACTAGGAGGATGGATCCCCTAGGGTTGGTGGCGCACCAATAAAGGATGCTTGCTTTTAAAACTGTAAATTTTGGTTTTAGAAGTTTTTTTTTAATTGGCTGATTTACGGTATCACGAAGGCAGACACTCTCTTTTCCCTCAAGGTCTCTGCAAAATGGATGCATAATTTTTTGAGATAAAGACAATTAACTGTGTTTCTTCCATGAGGCCTACTAAGGTCTCAGTCCTCATTCCTGGTTAATTGGGCTGGAACCCAGATGCGTCATCTCGCAAACAGTCAACCACTAGGAGAAATCACGAATAATCACCACCTACCCCTAGCAGGCAAAACAACTCACTTCTGGTCAGCACTGCGACTATTCCTCTGTTTTTCTGACCACTGACTCATTTCTGGAACAATCTTCTTAATTAGAATGAAGAGCGAGCAGAGGAGCCACCCTTCTCCTATCTCACATGCAAATGGACTGGATTATAAAACTTTCTGGCTCAGGACACTTGTGTGCGTGCTACGCGGCATTAATGAAGTTTTGAACACATCCATTCCTCTCCAGAGAACACCACTGGACAGACCTGTGGAGCGGTGATGTCTTACTTTTGTTCTGATATGTTAATCTACCTTTTTTTCTTTTCCTCTCTCTTTGTAACTTTATTCTGGGCACATAAGAGAAATATTGTTGCAAGTTCTGTAGTTGAAGTCCTGCTAAGTTTTATGATATAGTTACAAATTTTTGCCAAGTCACTATTTGCTGTAATTCCACTGAGTGTTTTTTAGTCAATTTGTGGTTTAATTGAATCTTCTCAGCTGCACAGCTGTCCCACTCAGTGGGATGAGGGTAGAGTTACCTTTTGAATACTCTGTGCAGTAACCAGGAGTAATGACAATTACTTGAGAGGTTCAATTAAATCAGGAATTTACTTAAAACTCAGTGAAATTACAGCAAATAATGGCTTGGCAAAAGTTTGTAACTACATAATGAAACTTAACAAGACTTCAACAACAAAACACACAATGATATTACCCTTTTGTGCCCAGAATAAAATTAGAGAGGATAAGAGAGAAAAGAGAGAGAGAATAAGATACCAGAAGAAAGATAAGACTTCCCCACTCCAAGGGTCCAGCAACAATCTCTGTAGCTCTATTGGTAGTAGGCACAATGAAACTTCACCACTGGTGTACCGAGAAGTTTTTTATACTTTAGTTCATTTGCATGCAAGATAGGAGAGGGTAGCTCATCTCCTTCCTCTGCTCACTCCTCATGCTAATTAAGGATGTAGGGAACGTTTAACAAATAACTGGCGCCTGACCCCAGCAGGGGGGAAGGACCAAGAGACATCGGACTACGAATCCTTAATGTAAAACACAGTCTCTTCCCAGAACATACACTGATACCTGTATACATATTGATACCCGTATTTACAAGTTAATTTAGGGGGAAGTGTAGCCAAAGTATGAGGAATCCATATCTTAAATAGATTGATAAGGGGAAGGGTATTGTATGTGTCGGGGTAGTCTATAAACCCTGAAGTACCCAGCCAATGGGGAACAGGGGAGGGAAATTGCAGCTGGGATTTTGGGGGGATATAAGGAGGGGGTTTTTGCCCTATTAGGTGTGCTCACCTTTAGGTAGAACACCTGGTTTTGCAAAATCGTTATTAAAATATGCTTTTCTGAAAGATCCTGCCTGGGCCTATTATACGGGCAAAATAATTGTTTCCTACAGAATTGGGGGCTCGTCCGGGAGAGACGTCGCTATCTCGGGGGTCCCTATTGCTGAAGGACAGGAAGGCGCGCCCCGTTGATTTCAACGGTCCTGTGGATCATCGGTGGGGACTCCAGGACAGACTGACAGAAATCCTGAGGCTGTATTGAAAAAGGCGGATCCCTGCAAACCACAGGGGAAAGGGTAAAGGAAAAAGTGGTAGGCACAATAAAAGCAACCAGGCAACTCTGTGCACGGACCAAGGTAAGAAAACAGACTGTTAAGTACTACCTTGGTGGTCGGGGGCATTCTGAGAGGAGGGATGAGGTGAAAGAAGCCTCAGGAATCAGAATGGGAAATGTAAAGAAAAATGATAACATTCCTCCATACAGTCCTTTAGGGAGGATGTTAAGGTATTGGGGAAATGTGTGGTGTACAAAAAGGAAGGATAAATAGAAAATTATAAAGTATTGTGGTTTTGTCTGGACAAAAGAGCCCATAATAGAGTGGAAGGTATTTCGGCCAAAATATGGATCCGATGATGATTGGCTATGCCAAGATCTAAATTGGTATATAAAAAAAAAATGTAGTGACGAGCAGAAACAACTTTACAACCTATAAAGTCATAAAACTTTACAATTCACAAGGTTATAAAGCAGATATGTTTATTTGACGTTGGGTGCAAGGGGAATCGTTCCACCATTCATGCCCACCTTCTAATAAGAGGTGTGTTTAAATACAGTAAGGTGTTACATGTTCATAATAACCCCAAGAACACCTATACATACTCATAACCTTTCCCTGCTTCTTATTAAAATGAGTCTGTGGCAGAATGCAAACCCCCCTCCCTCCTTCAGTATGGCACATCTCCCCCTTTCTCTGCTACTTGAGGCTAACAGCTTCTTTTGTTTGGCCCAGAGCACCCTGGCTCCTGGGACATTGGGAGAAGGGAGTGCCGAGCCGCTGGGCGCCAGCGGCCAGTGTAAGGCTTCAGGGGCACCCACAGCCAGTGTGGGGGGTGCAGAGAAGCTTCTAGAGTGCCTACAGTCTGATCTGATCAGATAAAAATGGGATTCTCGTCGAGACTCAGCCCATTTTTGTCGCGGGTCTCTCAGAGCACGAGCAAGATGCTGCCACCGAGAGCCCCCCTCCCCGGGATGGGGACTCCGCTTGCCTTGCCGCCACGTGTGTAAGTAAAACTTCTCGCAGGATTGCGAGTATATTTATACTTTCCGTGCACATATGCACGTATAACTTTCCACGCTCCATATGAGCGCGTGTAAAATTAATCCTCGCACAATCACGAGTGTATTTTCCTCCCGTGCACATATGCACGTGTAACTTTCCATGCACATTTGCACGCGTACTTTAAATTATTTCCTCGCAAAATCGCGAGTGTATTTTCCTTCCGTGCACACTTGCACGCGTAACTTTCCGTGCCCAATACGAGCATGTGTATAAATTATTTCCTCACACAATCGCGAGTGGCCGCCCAGAGCCCCTCGCACAATCGCGAGTGTATTTTCCTCCCGTGCTTCCACGTAAGCACGTGTAGGATTCTGTGCACACTTGCATGTGTAAGTAAATTAACTCTTGCAGGATTGCGCGTGTATTATAAATTTACCCTCGCGGAATCACGAGTGTACACTTCCCGTACTCACTACGAGTGCGTGTATCTCTTTAAAATAATCCTGCACCGTTTTAGGCAAGTGTGTAGTTCTCCAGGACTCAGGGACGGCTCTGGCACTGATTTGAGTGAAGCCACGTGCATGCACACTGTGGACCGCCTGTTGTATTAGTTGTTGCCCCTTAAATAATTTTCCTCAACTGATATCTGAACCTGTATTTAAGTCACCTTTGGAGTGCTAAAACCCTGTTTCTCACCGGTTTAATAAAAGTTGATTTTGGACCTTGTTGTCCCTTAAATTAACCTACGGGGTGCCTCCGTGACAGAGTCCCAGGTAATAATTTCCATAGTCTCCTCCTTGACTCCTCCCTGTTGCGCCTGCGCATTGCCATCTGGTGGTCTTGAGAAGGGGTCTTTGGGGGTCTTTGGATGAAGGCTCCTTCAGCTTCATCACAGTGAACTTTTTACCTTTGGCTCATTATGCTGAATTGACTGGAACCCAAGCTGCCAAGCCAATTGAAACCATACTGATACCCCCCCTTTTGCTGTAAATCTTCGTTATCTCATCTCCTCAAGTTTACATCTAGGTGCTGTAAAACTTCTTATCTTGGCATTCGATGGGGTTCTGTTTTTTCTTAACATAATTGTTAACGTAAAGCTCTAAACTAAGCACTTATTGTGTGGCTAACCCTTAAAGTGTTAGTTCATTAGTAGGCACTCATTATGTGGTTGGTTAACCCTTAAAATGTTAGTTCCCTCTATCAATTCCCCCCTTTTCAAGAAGGTTAGTAAATTCTTTTACTATAATATAATGATTCCCTGTTTAACTCTTTCTCAAAGTATCTGTTAGATTCTAATTTTTGCCTTAATTGATTCCTTTTCGAGTTGCTATAGGTGTCCCCAGTACTTTGGCAATACCACAAGAAACACTTCATCATTATGCAGATCAGTATTCCCAAAACTAATATCCCTACTAAGGCTGCAAATAGTGAATGTAACCAAGCCGGATTTGGAAGCCAAGAAGCAAGCTTTTCCCATAATTCAGAAAATCCCCACGATGATTCATCTGAAGTAATCAGATGGAGGATCTGAGATTGTTTCTATATCTTTTCGATGTCTGTTTCTACCCGTTTCTCCTGGTTAATATATGAACAACAGCTCTGATTTATCACTACACGTACACCTCCTTCTTTTGCAGTCAGGAGATCTAGAACCATGCAATTTTGTTGGACTGTTTTACTTAATGATGTTATCTCTTCCTGGAGCGCTTGAAGAGCATTCGCAGTGGCATTTTCAATCCTCTCTATTGTGGCTGATATATTTACTATAGCCTTTTCTAACTCACTAACCCCTAGCCAAAGAAGAAACCATCTGGCAAAACTATGAAATCCAGAGGGTCTCTGTATGAGAGGATTATTCGATACTGAACGTGGTTTTTTCATAACGTCCTAACAATGCCTGGGGGTGGGTATGAATGGTTAAATACCTGTTCTTGAGGTAATATGTATCCACCCGTACACTGGCCTTGCCAATTATCAGGTAGACTTTTCCTGGCTCGTCTGTCCTCACAAAGCCACCACCGCCCAGGAGCTAGGCTACATTTTGTTCCCATATTGGAAGGGAAGTTATGTTTTCTGATTTTTTTAATATTGTAATTAAACCCTAGTTCTTTCAGCTTGGTTACATTGAAAGTTCCTACATTCTGCAACTGACTACATTCACTGCAATTCGGAAACTTTTGCCAACTAATGTTTTTATCTGTGCGGTTCATACATCTGGAATAAATAGCAATTTCAGTTTGATTCCAAGGCACCAATCTGAAATTTCCTCCTGTAGTTTAATTCAGATCCTCCCCATAAGGACAAGTTTGACTCCGGTATGCATCCCACTTTCCCCATCCACCCCCTTGCCTTCTCCAATCTGGATGGGGAACACCGAACATTGGTAATTCTGTTCCTCTTGGGAGGACCGTACATATCCAACAGTCTGAAAGATTCAAATTGTTCCCCATCATTTGGGTTAACTTCACATGCCAGGTTTCATCCCAACCATATCCTAAGGCTATGATCGTGAGAAATACAATTTTCCAGGTTGCACATGGGTTACCCTCCATGGTGCTTTGCAGGCTTTCTTCACTCTAGAATGATGAATCCAGGCGTTCTGTTCTCTAATCTTGATAGCAGTGAAGGATGTCAAAAGGACATGAAACGGACCTTCCCATTGTGGTTCCAAAGTTTTCTCTGCAAAAGACTTTACATAAACATAATCTCCCGGTTGGATGATATGTACTGGCCCATCCAAACCTCTACCTCAAGTCCCAAACACATGCTTCCCAATTCTGTTAAGTTGTTTACCTAATGCCACCATGTAAGAAGTCATAACTTCATCTCCTACCTGTGCAGACATCCCCTTTTGTACACTATAGGGCCTTCCATACAGGATTTCAAAAGGGCTCAATCCTTCTCTTGCTCTTGGTCTTGTTCGTATACGCAAAAGAGCCAAAGGTAAGGACTGAGGCCAAGTGAGGTTAGCTTCCTGCCCCAAATTTACAATTTGTTGTTTAATCAAGTGATTCATTTTCTCTACCTGGCCACTGGATTGAGTGCGATAAGGAGTATGTAGTTGCCAGTCTATTCCCAAGTATCAACTGACTTGCTGTGTCGCTTCTGAAATAAAATGTGGCCCTCTGTCAGAGGATATAACAGCTGGAACTCCAAACCTTGATATTATTTCCTGTATTAATGTTCTAGTCACCTCCCAAGCCTTTGCTGTCCTGGTAGGGAATGCTTCTGGCCAACGTGAAAAAGTATCAGTTAATACCAACAAATATGGTACCCCCCTTTTCTTGGAAGTTTTGAAAAATCAATTTGCCCAGGCCCATTTCCTTTCCCAATTCGACCCATTTCTAGCTTGGGCGTATTTTTGGGGTTAGTCTGGAGACAAAGATCACACTGTTGTGTCACCTGTCTTACAGTGGTATATAAATTTCTAGCTCTTATTTCCCTGATCAAATGTTTATATAGTGCCTCTGCTCCCCAGTGTCCTTTCTTATGTTCTTCCCTTAGAACATAAGTATTCCCTGTGGGGTGTGAGCCCACCCTTCCTAATTATATGATCCCTCTAAATCTGCAATGAGTTTCCGTTCTTCCTTAGTATACTCTGGCTTACCTTCTGAAGAGACTTGCCTGTCGGGGACTAGGGCACTTTCTATTTTTACCTTTTGCTTAGCCACTTGTTTTGCCTCTCTGTCCGCCAGTTCATTTTCTTTCTCCAATTTCGAACTCACTTTCTGGTGTGCCTTAATATGCATGATTGACGCCTTCTTAGGAAGTTGAACTGCTTCCAGTAGTTTCAGTATCTCCTCCGCATGCTTGATATGTTTGCCTTGAGAGTTCAAAAGTCCCCTTTCTTTCCAAATTGCTCCATGCGCATGCACAACCCCAAAAGCATATTTGGAGTCAGTATATATGTTAACAGTTTTACCTTGAGCTAATTCCAAAGCACGAGTAAGGGTGATTATTTCTGCCTTTTGTGCAGAAGTAGTTTTAGACAAAGGTCCAGATAGTAGTTATGGCACAACCAGCATGCCTTTCACCATTCAGGACATAGCTGCTTCCATCCGTAAACCAGTTTTCAGCGTTTTCCACAGGATTGTCTTTTAGATCTGGTCGACTGGAGTATGTTGCTTCAATGGTCGCCAGGCAATCATGATGAACTGGCTCTCCAGCGTTGCCACTGAGGAAAGAAGCTGGATTGACAATGTTAGTGACAATAATTTCTACATCATCCTGTTCCACCATGATAGCCTGCTACTTGAGAAACCTTTGTGGGGAAAGCCAATGTCCCCCTTTTGCTTCTAGGACTGTAGACACTGTGTGGGACACTAACACAGTCACTTTCTGACCCATGGTAAATTTCCAGGCCTCCTGTATATTCAGTACCACTGCTGCAACTGCCCGCAAGCATCCAGGCCACCCCTTTGCTGTTGCATCTAACTGTTTGGAGAAATAGGCCACTGCTCGTTGGTACGGGCCAAGATCCTGTGCCAGTATACCCAAGGCTATTGCCTGTTTCTCGTGAGACAATAGGAAAAATGGTTTACTCACATCTGGGAGTCCTAGAGCAGGGGCTGACATCAAAGCCTTCTTAAGTTCTTTAAGGCTCGTGTGGCTTCTTTATTCCATTGTAGGTGTTTCTGGTCCGTAGCTGCTAGTGCGTACAATGGCTTGACAAGCAGCCCATAATTATAAATCCACAACCAGAACTACCCTGTCATGCCCCAAAAGGTCCATAATTCTTTTACAGTTTGAGGCTTTGGAGTTTGGCATATAGCCTCCTTTCAAGCCTGTCCCAGGGTCCTCTGCCCTGCACTAATTTCATAACCCAGATAAGTCGCCCGTTGCTGCACCATCTGGGCTTTCTTCTGTGATACCTGGTATCCTTGGAGCCCCAAAAAGTTCAATAAAATTACGGCCCAGGTCATGCATGTCTCTTTGTTTCTAGTAGTGATTAAAATGTCATCCATATATTGTAGCATCTGTCCCTCATTAGGCAGGGCTTCCCAGGATTCAAGATCTTTAGCAAGCTGATTTCCAAATATTGTCGGGCTGTTCTTAAATCCTTGTGGCAATACCGTCCATGTGAGCTGGGTTTTATGTCCAGTTTTAGGGTTCTCCCATTCAAATGCAAATATCGTCTGGCTGGCTTCATGGAGAGGGAGGCAAAAGAAGGCATCTTTTAAATCTAGAACAGTAAACCAAGTCAAATTAGGCGTTAATAGTGTCAGAAGGATGTATGGATTTGCCACCACTGGGTAGAGATCTTCAGTTATTTTGTTTATAGCTCGTAAGTCCTGAACCACCCAATATGAACCATCCGGCTTGCAGATAGGCAATATAGGCGTGTTATAACTGGACTCACATTCCTTTAATAACCCGATTTGCAGGAATTTCTCTATTACTGGCCGAATTCCTTCCCTGTCCTCTTTTTTCAAAGGGTATTGTTTAATCCTTACCGGCTGCCGTCTTTCTTTGATTTTTGCCTTGACTGGTGGGGCATTTTTGGCTCTTCCAGGCACATCAGGGGCCCATATTCCAGGATACACTTGGTTCACCGTTAATTTTGCCCTCTGTGGGAACAGTCACTAAAAGCAAGCTCATTATTTGCACATATTGCTGATCATTTACTTCCAGAGTAATTTGCCCTTTTTCGAATCTGATTACTGCACCATTTGTTCCAATAGGTCTCTCATCAAAAGAGGTTTCGGGGAGTTAGGCATATATAGAAATTTGTGGATGTCTACCTGTTTACCCAATCTGTATTTCAAAGGTTCACAAAAATATGCTCTTTCACTTTGGCCAGTGGCTCCCTTTACCACTATGTAGTCACTAGTTATTGGCATTAATGCTTGACTGAGAACCGAGAATGTTGCTCCCATATCTACCAAGAATTCCACTCGTTTTTGTTCTTTCCCTAGCTTCGTTACAACCAGTGGATCTGCTAGGGTGGATTCCCCAGGTCCCTGTCAGTCTCTTTCAACATTTGCTACTGTCTGATACTCCCTTTGCCTTCTTCCCCTGCACCTTTCTTGACATTCATTTTGCCAATGTCCTTTTTTAATGCACCATGCACACTGATCCCTTTCTAAAGGCTTTCGGAACCTTCCAGCACTTCCAATTCTCAGTTCCCTACTCTCTTGTAGTGCTGCTACTATCATACGCCTATCCTTCCGACGGTCTTCTTCCCTGTTACTAAATACTCTCCAGGCTTCATCTAACAATGTTTCCAAATTCCGACTTTCTGTTGTTTTCAGTTTCTGTAACTTCCTCCGAATATCGTTTGCTGACTGACCTATAAATAACGACACTAACTGCTGTATCCCTACTTCTGAACCTGGGTCAAGAGGGGTGTATCTCCTCATAGTATCTCGCAACTCATCTAGAAATTCTGAGGGGGTTTCTTTTGGCCCCTCACGAATAGCGTACAAAGCCGACCAATTAATTGTTCGTGGGATGGCTTGCTCTATCCCTTTCACAACCCAGTCTCTATATTGGTTTAATAAGTCCATTTGTCCGCTTCTGTTTCGATCCCAATGTGGATCCTGCAAGGGGAAGTAATCTTTCACATCCCTCCTGTCATTGCCAATTTGACTGACAGCCAACTCTTGGGGCTGTTTTCAATATTAATTGTTTTTCAGTTTCTGTCATATGGTCTAATAATAGTTGTATATCATTCCAGTCGGGGTTATGTTGTTTAACCAGGAACTGAAAATTCCTAGTAACCCCCACAAAATCACTCCGATAATCTTTTGCTACCGTTTTCCATGTTTCAAGATCAAATGAAGAGAAGGCAACCTTTATTAAAACCGGATCTCCCTCTGGTCCTACTGCCTCTCTGAGGGGGGCTTGCACTATTTCCCTGTTTCGAGTACAGGAAGCCACTGGGCTGCCCTGAGGGGTGGCTGGATCAAATTCTCCACTTCTGTTTCCTCTTGCCCCCCCACTGCTCCGCATTCCTGTTCCCCCGCAGCCCCGCCTCCCGCTGGCAGCTTGTAATACTCTGGCAGGTCCTCTGATCCTGAACAACATTTCTGGGGTTTACTAGTTTTTTCTTTTTCCTTATTTTCCCTTTCTAGAGCTAATACCGTAGGGTCTCAGGGGGGTTCTAATCTACAGTCCCTCTGATACTCAGGATGGCTTCAGAGGGTGAAAAACATGTCTACATATGTAGCTTCATCCCATTTTCTTTCCTTCTTTAAAAATAACATTAGTTGCAACAGGGTGTCTAAATTTAAGGTCCCATTGATGGGCCGCCGCTCCTCATTCCCTAATTTATAGAGTGGCTACCATTGATTACAATATTTGATAAGAGTCTTTTTACTTTCCATGCCTGCCGTCCCAACAATTTCCTTCCAGTGAGCTAATACTCCGCCTTGAAAGTTACACATTGTGGAATTTATTTGCCTATTTTCTCTTATTTGGTTTCCACACAGATTGCCTTTAGCATTTATGGATAGTTTTCTTTAAAATCTGCCCAAACAAAAATTCTTTTGGCACCAAATATAAATGTACAAATAAAAATACTGAGCTCAAACACGCAAACCAACAACCGAGTTCAAATATGCAAACAGATCACAATTACCCTTAATCAAGACAATATCTCAATTTTAGCATTGCACCTTTGAGCCGCTTACTGCTCAGCTGGGTAGAGGTACCGCTGGGTCTCCCTGACAAAATAGGTCAGTGCGCACTGGAGCCCAATCGGCACCCGCCCCCCTGCTGCCTTCAGAAAGCTGGACTGGGCAAGGCTTTTATTGGTGTCTCATCTGGGCTATTACAATTGTGATCCCAAAACAGGATTCTTTTACCTGGTGTGCACACAAAAGGCTTAATTTAGTACACCGAGATGAGAGACAGCCTACTTTACATGCACATAAGAGCTAAATTGCTCACCGTACAGATGGTTGTACTCTACAGATTATTACAATAGACATGAAATGCTTGGGCATTTATAAAGATAACACACATAATTATCAAACTAGCTATTAGTTCAACAAACACCTATCATTCGCTTCGTCCGTCTCTGGCCAGTCTCCTCGCGGAAAACACGGAACTGCGGATTGGGACTCCACACTCGCTCTGCAGTCAGACTGTGTCTCAAGCACTCATTCACACCAAGCACTCATTCACACAAAACACAGTACCGGGCACAAAAACTTCTTAATCATACAACATGTAACTGTCACCATAAGTATTCCAATTACAGCTACAGCAATATAAATTTCAATTCCCATGGGTTAAGACGTTATAAAGCTTCAATTGCCATGGGGACTCGAACCCCCGACAATTGTTAGTGGGACTTGAACCCACAACTGGAGACTCTGTTTACCCTTCTCCTGCTTCCATACAGTCATTAGCAGGTCCATCCTGGCTCCCGTAATCAGGACACAACAGAAGTCTCAGGGTTACTCGATCTACCCCCAAGATAGCTAGCGGCTGACCCCCTTTTGGTCAAGTCAGTAACCCCCTTAGGTACCCGTTTACACCAATACGGGGAATCTGGCCATGCGCAGGCATCCCTCGCGAGTTACTGGCCCCCCATGTTACAGGCCCATGTTACAGTAAAACATAAACATACCTTATCCGCTTAATGCAAAAGGTCATTGTCTGCCCCCGTGGTGACCAGTCAGAGCGGAGCAAAGCCCCTCCGTAACAAAAGATTTGGGACAGATCTAGGAGGTCCGTTTCTCTCAGGCGGTCTGCACAACCTGGCAGAGCTTGTCCCTTCGTTGTCGCCAAAATTGACGCACGGAAACAACTTTACAACCTATAAAGTCATAAAACTTTACAACTCACAAAGTTATAAAGCAGATATGTTTATTTGACATCGGGTGCAAGGGGAATCATTCCACCTTTCATGCGCACCTTCTAACAATATGAGGTGTGTTTAAATACTGTAAGGTGTTACATATTCATAATGACCCCAGGAACGCCTATACATATTCATAACCTTTCCCCGCTTCTTATTAAAATGAGTCCCAGGTAATCATTTCCATAGTCTCCTCCTTGACTCCTCCCTGTTGCGCCTGCGCATTGCCATCTGGTGGTCTTGAGAAGGGGTCTTTGGGGGTCTTTGGATGAAGGCTCCTTCAGCTTCATCACAGTGAACTTTTTACCTTTGGCTCATTATGTTGAATTGACTGGAACCCAAGCTGCCAAGTCGATTGAAACCATACTGATACCCCCCCTTTTGCTGTAAATCTTCGTTATCTCATCTCCTCAAGTTTACATCTAGGTCCTGTAAAACTTCTTATCTTGGCATTCGATGGGGTTCTGTTTTTTCTTAACATAATTGTTAACATAAAGCTCTAAACTAAGCACTTATTGTGTGGCTAACCCTTAAAGTGTTAGTTCTTTAGTAGGCACTCATTATGTGGTTGGTTAACCCTTAAAATGTTAGTTCCCTCTATCAAAGGTTCCCTAACAATTTGAGTAGATGCTTGTCAGATCCTTAACTGTGGGGATGTACAGAGATAAAGAGAATTGAGTTATGAAAACAAACACGTGTCCAAGGGGACTGAGTCTAAGGATGATTTAAATAAGTGCATAGTTTTTGTTGCTATCTCTCATTGCCCCTCCTGGTACAGTGTTATGTGGACCACAGTGTTTAGGGGATGGACAGTGAACAATGAACAGTTATAGAGTTGAAAAGAAAAATTACCCTATCTAAAAGACAATCTCTCCTGGGATGCGAGTCTACAGTGTAACCCTTTGCTAATTACAATACAGGGAGCAGATGGTTCAGTAATTAGGGTTTATGGATCATGAATAGACATCAGTGGAAAAGATGCCCTGGGAAGGTTCAAAATATAAGTGTTAAATATCAGATTTAAGAGAAACCTTTGAAGTAGAAACAGGATATGGAGATACAAATGCCTGGGTAGAATGGATCAAATATATGGTGCAAAGCCTAAACAAGAGCAATTGCTATGCCTGTGCACCAGGAATACCTGTGGCTCAAGTGGTACCCTTCCCTCTGGGATGGCGCGAAGATTGACAGGGTATGGAGTGCATCTTAGCCTTATACCAAGACTCTATGGCATGGGGAAATAAGTCATATCATACTCTCTCCCTACTATTTCCAGCCTTGCAGGGAAAAAAATAAAAATTCCCCCAGCATTTTCAGGAATAATTGGAAATCATACTGCCTGTCTCTTACGACGGGGCAGGAATGATACCAGGTTCCTAGGAACATGAATAGGTATGTAGAGACATGGGAAGTTGGTCCTCATACATCTTCAAATGCTTCTTGAGTGGATCTTTGGTGGTACTGTGGGAAGATGACACTTCATTCCATTTTACCCCCCCGACCGGGAAGGTACCTGTGACATTGTTCAATTGGCAATTCCTTTTATCCTGGCATTTGAACACTGTGATTCATCAGGGCAACAGAAAAAGGAGAGATAGCTCTATCAAAGCAAATGCCTTTAAGGCCACTGCCATACTCATAAAATGATGCTGCTAAAAGAACAAGAAGAAAGAAGGAACAGCAAATGCATAACTCCAGAAGAAAAATGTGAAATCATGTTGTCTAGGCTTGAAGCCACCTATAGAACTGTATCATAAAAAAATGCAAAACCAACAGAAGTATAAAATAAGAAGAGAAGGAAAATTGTAAGGAACATGGTCACGGAGGCACCCTGAAGTTGGTTTAGATGGACAACAGGATCCAAAACAAACTTTTACTAGGTAAAGAAGGTGCAGCAGATTAACCAGTGGAAGACAGGGTTTTAGCCCTCCAATAGTGACATAAAAATGTAATAAATTTTGACTTAGTCTTGTAAGTAACAAAAGTTTTATTTCTAATCAAGCAATAAGCAAAGACAGCGCTGGGTGCGGCCTAGAGACCTCAGTCTCCCTTGCGGCACACGCACACAGCTGATTCAGTTCTCTGGTTCTTATAGTCCATCTCTGGTCCACAGCTTCCGGGTGTAACTTTTCACTCATGTTGAAGGCTCATATCATGTGAGCGTTGACTGCTGTGTAGCCAGTTTCGATTGCCTTACTTTGGTTACTTATGAGGTAAATACATCAAGCAGGACAAAGCAAGTAAGAACTCAAACAAACATCTCCTTGTAAGGTAAATACATCAAGCAGGACAAAGCAAGTAAGCATACAAACACTTCTCAGACCTCAAACAAACATCTCCAGGAGCTTTAATGAACAAACATTTCTCGGAACTGCTTGTTACAATTTCCCCCTTTTCTATTTTTTTACTTATTTTGTTCGTTAAAGCGTTGCAACTCTTGACCACTTAATACTAATAATTCGGTGTCGTTTTGATCATGCAATTTCTCATATTTTGCCTCAATCAACATCAAGTGAGCGGCTTCTAGTCTGCCTTTCACGATCGCTATTACTTTATTTAAGATACAAGGTCCGAATGTTAATACTAGGATTAAAAGAATCAGTGGTCCTGCTATAGTGGATAGGAGGGTTGTAAGCCAGGGTGATTGTCTGAACCAGTTCTCATACCAGCTCTGCCGAGATTCATATTCTTTTTTTCGTTTTTCTATATTTTCTCGTAGTTTATTCATTGTGTCTCTTACTAGTCCTGTGTGATCGGCATATACACAACACTCTTCCCTTAAAGCCACACAAAGTCCTCCTTCTTTAAGAAATAGTAGGTCCATACCTCGTCGGTTCTGTAAGACCACTTCAGACAGAGATCTTACCGATTTTTCTAGCGCACTTATAGATTGCTCTATCCTTAACAGGTCTTCATCAACGGCCACCCTTAGTGCTCCAAATTGGTGGTTCTGACTTACTATTGAGGTGATGCCAGTTCCTGCACCCGCCGCACTAAGGGCTAGTAGGGCGCCTACAGTTATGGCAGTAACTGGTTCTCTTTTTACTAACTGGTGAGTTACCACGATTTCTTCATATCCCTTTGGGTGATAGGTAATTTTAGGAATAACTACCACTTGTATGCAAAACTCTTCTAATAGTTTTATATATTTAGTGGAAACACAGGGTGTGAGCCCGCTTTTTGAACATATCCACTTAGAGTTATTAACTGGTATTATCCAATCGCTGGGCCTCCTAATTCTCGTTATCCATTGACCGGTGCGTGTTCTGTTCATGCATAGGTGTTGTTTTTCAGGGGGTACCTTATCAATGCATATCCCCTTACCCCGCACTTGCTGCAATGAGATTCCCTGGGTCTCATTACTCCATTTACAAGAGTCAGGATTGTTCCATTGGCGAGTTTAGGTGTTGCTCCGAGCCCAATGGCCTCAAAGTATGGTGGTTTTGGATCAAAACACAACCAACATTCTAGCGTTAAATTTGGATAGGTCCTGTTGATAACCTGATAACTTGCATTCATTAGGGTCCAAAGTGAATTTTCGTTAGTATTAGAGTCTTGTGTGTTTTCAAGACCATCTGTTATTGTCTTGTTAATTTCTAATTCTTCAGTTATTACTACATTGGGACCTATTGGTTGGGCTCTTTCTTCAGGCGCAGGTTCTTTCTGGATTTTTATGAGCCCTCCTCGATCCTTTCCTGGTTCCCAATATCTGACTCCCCAAATTTTTCCTAGTATCCATCCTTGGTGCTCTGGTTGCAGGGCTGTGAGTGTCAAATGTGTACAACTACCTGGGTTTATTGTACCTCCGGTTGAGTCTCGCTTAGGAGGTTGGCAACCGCTGGGCCCCCAGGTTATATTCAAAAACTTATCTTGCACAACCGGTTTCCAGTCTGAAGCAATTGTCTCACAACCCCAATATGCACAATAATACTCATTAGGATAGTTGCAGTAACTCTTCCCTGGATTGGAAGAGGGACAAACATAATAACCTTTTTGATCTAAGCATGGTTGTATAGGTGCTAACTGACAAAGGGTTACAGAAAAACTAGGGGATCCTACTGTAATATTCTCTTTAATCACTCGGCTCTCTTCTATCTGAATTAGGGTCCATTTGTATGGTCTATGTGCTGACTCCCCATTACTGGCCATTAGTAAAAATATTAATACAGCATACCAGGTTGTTGGGACATGGCTAACAGAGAAGGGGCATGGCTCTACTGATCCGTTATATCAGGAAAATTTGTTCTGAGTTAGCATGAGTAGGCCTCAGTTAACCAGCTTAATGTATCAATAAATTGAAGTATGCTTTATCACTCATATTGAGTCGGCTGCATTTCTTCCTCCGTCCGCTCAGGTCTGGAACTCTGATGGGATTTCTCTCCGCAATTGGCGTCCGAACAAGGGACCTGAAGCGATGGACAGGAGCAAAAGGCGCCAGGAGAGCAGCGACCGGCAGGCAAGAGCGACCGAACACTGTGCTGCGGTGTGTCGTCTCCGAAGCCTGAACCAACTGAAGTTCGCCAGTGCTGGGCTACAGGAAACAAGGGCTGCAAGAGGTCTCTTAATTTAGCAAGAGGTACCGTACTATAGTGATGAATAACGGAGAAATGGATTTAGAAGTAGCCCTAGATTTATTACAAAGCTTTTTAGAGGGGTTGATCATAGTTGCATTAAACAGCTAGCTGGTCTAGTAGCAACGGGGAAAACTAAGGGGTGTTTTCAGGATCCTGATTTATTATTTGATGAAGGGGAGTGGAGGAAATTGGGGGATATGTTGTGGTATATGGTCATAGACGAGGATAAAACAGCTAAGAAACTGATGAAACCGTGGAGGGAAGTAATTAATAATATTAAGCGTCATAAAGTGGAAAAGAATTTAGCTGCGGTAGTTTCACAGAAACTCGGCAAAATGGAGCCTTCCGCTCCGCCGATGGAAACGGGCATATCTGTGTTTTCAGGGGGGCCAACACTGCCACCCTCAGGAGAAGACGATTTATTATTTAGTACATGTAAGGCTCCTGTTTCTCCGTGCTGGCAATCGGTGCGTGTAAAAAAGAAAGCAGGGTTGAGTTCTGGTTGGAGTGTAGATCAAGTACAGCAGTCGCAGCAGCAGAAACAAAGTTGTGAGGAGTATAATGATCGGAAAGGTATAAGTGAGTCAGAGATGGAGAAAGTTGTGAAGGATACATCTGAGAGACCAGTCAGGCGTCCGGCACTAGTTAATTGGAAAAGGTAATGGAGGATGCTGCAGAAAATGGAGATTTTGGACCAGGTTCACCTTTTGCGTTTCCCGCGCTATTTGAGAGAGATAGACATGGAGATCTGCATGGGCAGTATAATCCGATTAGTTGGAAATTATTGTCGCAGTTGAGAGCTACAGTTTCGGAATCAGGGTTGCATGGAGAGCCGACTAAACAGCTTTTAAATTATTTGTTCGGGAGTGCATTATTGTGTCCGGAAGATATTAAGGTAATAATGAGAATGATAATGACACAGTCACAGTTGTTGTTGTGGCAAGCACATTGGCAGACATTTTGTGAGGCTTCTGTACAGCAAGCGAGAAATCCTAATGATCCTTTAAGCGGTGTAACGGTAGAACAGTTAATGGGGTTAGGACCATTCCTTGAGGTTCGAGCTCAATTGGAAATGGGCCCCGAGAGATGTGCTGAGGCTATGAGAACAGCTCGAGAAGCCATTGAGCATGTTAAAACATCACAGCCATCTCCGTCGTACATGAGTATCAAGCAAGGAAGGGATGAATCATTTGCGCAATTTATAGACAGGATTACTTCAGCAACAGAACAATCAGATGTACCAGGCTGGATGAGGGCAGCCTTGTTAAGACAGTGTGCATTGCAGAATGCAAATTCAGCAACTAGAGGTATTTTAGTGACGTTACCTGCAGACGCTACCATAGAAGCTATGTTAGACAGAATGAGCAGAGTTCCGGTAGGGCCACAAGCCATGATGGTAGAGGCTATGGAGAAGCTAGGGAGAGACCTCCTGCAAGCCCAGCAACAGGCATTTGCTGCATTAGCCCCGTTACGTGCTACTACTGTGGAAGTAGAAAGACGACCGCGCCCGAATGAGGGAAGACAGAGTAATAAATGTTTCAGATGTGGAAAAGAAGGTCACTTTCGCCGTGACTGTCGGGCGGCTCGACTTTGGTGTGAGAACTGTAAATCTAGCAGTCATAATACTGAAGCATGTTTCTCGGGAAACGGGAGAATGAGCGCACCGAGCCGCCGCGCTCCGACAAAAGTGGCAGCTCCAGCAATCGAAACGTCAGAGGATCAACAGAGAGAGCGCCACATGACAATGACAGCTGCTCCACTAGTACACTCCAACCTGCAAGAGCCGGGAGCCTCGGGTTGGACTTGGCAACCTCAGTAGATATCAGTCTGATCGATCAGCGGCTACAAAAGATACCGTCTACCTTTAAAGGACCTTTAATAATTAATGGACAATCACAAGGGGCATTGTTAATTGGTCCTTCGTCGAGTGGTATGAAAGGCCTTACGGTTATTCCTGGACTTATTGATGCCGATTACAAAGGAATTGTACAAATTATGGTTCAGACACTGTTTCCTCCGATTTTCCGAAGGGTAGTCAAATAGCACAATTGATACCACTTCCGCAGTTAACAAGGGACGTGACGCCAGCATTATCTTCAGAAAGAGGAGGTGGTGGATTTGGATCGACAGGACCTGCTGTGATGCTAACCATGTCAATGAATCGGCGACCAACTGCGTCAGTTTGAATGGAATCTAGAGGACAATTTATTTTACTTACAATGTTACTGGACACTGGGGCTGATTTGACCATCGTAGATGAAGGCGCCTGGCCTCAGGATTGGCCAACAAAACCTATGGATAGAGGCGTTGAAGGAGTAGGAGGTCATTCATCAGTACGTCAAAGTATTGAACGTATTCTGTTCATCATAGACGGGAGAAAAGCCAATACATTTGTTACAGTAATGACTCTTCCTGCAGGTGTAAATGGACTAATAGGTCAAGATATACTGGATCAGCTAGGAGTCATTTTGACAACTGAAAGGGCTTTTCGCTGACGGTCACTGCAAAATGGGCTTTCCCGATCCCTCTTAAATGGACTTCAGATGACCCTGTATGGATCGAGCAGTGGCCGTTGAAAATGGAAAGTCTTGCAGCGGCACATCAGTTGGTACAAGAACAATTTGATCAAGGACATTTGCAACTGTCAACAAGCCCATGGAATACGCCTATTTTTGTGATTAAGAAAAAATCAGGGAAGTTTCGACTGCTTCATGATTTGAGAGCTGTAAATGCACAAATGCAACCGATGGGAGCGTTACAGCCTGGTCTTCCGAATCCGGCAATGCTTCCTGAACACTGGAAGTTGTTAATTGTGGATTTGAAGGATTGCTTTTTTACTATTTCTTTGCACCGTCTTGATACACAGCGATTTGCCTTCACTTTGCCAGTGATAAATATGGAAGCTCCTACTCAGCGGCTTGAGTGGACTGTGTTACCCCAAGGAATGAAAAATAGTCCGACATTGTGTCAATTGTTTGTGGACAATGCGTTGCGTCCTATTCGTGATGCCTGGCCTACAGCGATGGTGTATCACTACATGGATGATATTCTTATTGCACAAGAACAAGACTTTACTGAGCAACAATTGCAATTTTTACATTGTCAGTTGTATAAGGAGGGTTTAGTAATTGCTAAGGAAAAAATTCAGCGACAAGAACCGTGGTTGTACTTAGGGTGGAAAATTACTGACTCCCAAATTTGACCGCAGAAACCGCGTATTACCACTGATATTAGGACACTTCATGATGCTCAGAAGCTTATGGGGGATTTACAATGGTTGAGGCCTGTCGTGGGTATTACCAATGCGCAGTTAGAGGTGTTACGACCATTGTTGTGTGGAACCGATCCCTCCACTCCGGTGAATCTTTCTAAGGAGCAAAAACAAATGATCCAGAATTTAGCTCACTTAATCACATTGGGTTTTACAAGGAGACGTGACCCTGCAATACCTGTAGATTTTTCTGTTTTTCAAACAAATGGTCATTTAATTGGGGGTCTTACACAGCATAAAGAGAAAAAGGGGGAGCGGGAGGAACTTGGGATACTTGAATGGGTATTTCCAAAGCTACAGCCAAGAAAGTCGATACAGCAAAATGTCGAAACTTTAGCAGATTTAATAAAGAGGGGTAGGAAGCGTGTAATTCAGATCACAGGGCAAGAGTTGCAGACAATATATGTTCCGATGAAAAAAGAAGCAATAGAGTGGTACCTTCAGAATAGCGAGGAGTTGTGTGAGTGTTTATTCTCATCAGCTACAACTATATCCTTGTCTCCTGTAAAGGCGGCAATAGTGCAGTTTATTGGCCACAATGAATGGATGCAGAAACCTCTCCGTAGTAAATCGCCCCTAGAAGATGCCCAGACAGTGTTTACGGATGCAGGAAAAAGGTCCAAAAGAGCTGCAGTTACCTGGATCGCTTGTGGTGAGTGGCACCACCACTTGCTGGAAGCCGTTCCGGGAGATTCCTTGCAGACATTGGAGCTTGCTGCTGTTGTATGGTCCATGGGGAAATGGAGAGAGGAAACAATTAATATTGTGACCGATTCGCTGTATGTTGCGGGTGTGTTACACAGGATAGAGGATTCTCAGATTAAAGATGTTAAGCAACTGCGCTTGGGAGAACTGTTTAGACAATTGCGTACATTAGTACAAGGAAGAACGAAACCATATGCAGTGATTCATATCCGTAGTCATATGTGGGATTGTGGCCTTGGAGAAGGGAATGCTAGAGCAGATAGGTTGGTAGCATGTTCTGCCCCTGTTAGTGATTTTGTCAAGGCTAGAGAATCACATAGTGTGTTCCATCAGAACGCGAAAGGATTACATTCACAGTTTAAGATCACCGTAGAGGAAGCTAAAGGAATTGTACGGACTTGCCCTCAGTGTAGTCATCATGGTTCTGGTCTACGTGTAGGAGTTAATCCTAGGGGGTTGGGTCCTAATGAGATATGGCAAATGGATGTGACACATGTGCCTTCAATGGGTAGGCTCAAATATGTACATATTACAGTTGATACGTATAGTCATTTTGTATGGGCAACGCCACAGGCAGGGGAAAAAGCTAGTCATGTGATTCATCATTTGACGGCGTGTTTTGCTGTAACGGGGGTACCAGCACAGATTAAAACGGATAATGGGCCAGCTTATTGTAGTGAGAAGATGCGTAAATTCTGTCAGTTATGGGGAGTACAACATGTTACAGGGATTCCACATTCTCCAACGGGACAAGCAATTGTAGAGAGAATGAATCAAATGCTGAAGCAATATTTGCAGAAATTTCAAAGTATCACGGACAGTCAAGAAAGGGTTATGAAAACGTTGTTTGTTTTAAATTACCTCTGTATATTTGGATCATATGAGGAGCCACCAGTAAAAGTGCATTCAGGTCTCTCAAAGAAAGTAACTGTTCAAATGAAGGTGTTTTATCGAGACCCAGAAACTGGACAGTGGATAGGGCCTGCGGAAGTTCAATACATTGGCAGAGGATACATGTGTGTACTTACTCCTACAGGGCCAAGATGGGTACCTGCAAAATGGACTCGGCCAACATTAAAGGACTGATGGTGTTTATCTTGACTGTCATTGGTGCAACAGCTGTCCCGCATTTGTTGATGAAGCAACAGAACATTTGGTTGACTTGGGCCAATAAGACGCACAATCCTAATTTCTGTCTGAGTCTCGCTTCAGCTCAAGAGCCATTCAAGACGTGTTTGATTGGAATACCTTTATCGGTCAATGAATCTATTGAGATGCTTACAGGATTGTATAATGTGTCTGTTTGGAACAACTGTAATTGTATAGGGAAACCTGATGCTTGTTTAACTCATTTACCCTTTAATAATGCATCTTGTCGATTAGCTTGCTTGTTTAAGGCTCTAAATGCTTCTGCGAATAATGGTCAAGAATTAGATTTATTAGTGTCACTAGGACCTGCAGAGATAGGAAATGTCACGTATCGTGTTGATTGCTCAAACGTGAGGCCAGCTTATCAAGCAGATAATGGGACAGGAGCAGTAGCTTTTGGGGGATATAGTTATTTGTACAATTTGTCTAATGAACAGCCTCAATGGGTGCAATTTACCAATGTGACTCCATCCTTGAATGGGTGGAATTTAACAGCAAAAAGCGGAGGTGTTCATATGGTTAATATCACAGGAGCAAATAAGTTGGCACCAGGAATGTTTCTTATTTGTGGTGGTCGAGCTTGGACAAGTGTCCCATGGAGACCAGTTGGGGATCCTTGCTATCTTGGCAAATTGACTATCTTCGCGCCTAGTAAATCGCAAATGATTGGCAAATTCAACAGAACTAGAGTAAAAAGATAATTGTTCACAAAAGACTGTGACGATAATGTGATGCTTCCAAGCCGAACAGAATCTATATTTGCCTCCTTTTTTGTCCCAGGAGCAATGACTGCATGGAATGCGAATAATTTAAGAAAATTAGCCTGCTGGGTTGGGAAGCAAGCGAATTTGACTTCTAAAGTGTTATCAGATTTAGCTACTGATTTAGATTCTATACGACATGCTGTACTTCAAAATAGAGCTGCAATAGATTTTTTGCTTTTGGCACAAGGTCATGGTTGCGAGGACTTTGATGGTATGTGCTGCTTCAGTTTATCCGATCATAGTAAATCAATTCAAAGTCAGTAGCAGCAATTACAAGCTCATATGCAGAAGTTACAAGTTGATGATGATCCAATTGCTAGGTGGTGGGCTTCGCTAGGTTTTCCTTCATGGTTGTTATCATTCTTTAAACCATTATTGGTAGGAATTGTTTTTATTTTGCTTATATTGCTTATTGGTATGTGTTGTCTTTCGTGTATTAGGCAATTATGCTTAAAGATAATTGATGCTACTTTTCGCAAGAAAGTGTTATTAGCCCAAAGAGAAAAAGGGGGAATTGTTGGGACATGGCTAATAGAGAAGGGGCATGGCTCTACTGATCCGTTATATCAGGAAAATTTGTTCTGAGTTAGCATGAGTAGGCCTCAGTTAGCATGAGTCTGGTGTAGCATAGTGGAAAAGTACTGAGCGGTTACTTTCGGTCAACTGAGTGTTTAGATAAACAAGTTTAGGGAACTATCTCTAGCAGGGTAAGGAGGTTGCATTCCAGAGAAACCGCAAGAGGGTTGAGCTCATTATATATGCTATCCAATCAATAGATGACGAGTAGGCATAATTATTGTATACTATCCAATCAATAGATGACGAGTAGGCATAATTACTGTAAGTCTTATATAAAACTTTTCACAAACTGGCTGAATACAAGCATCCATGGGCATAGATGCCAGCAATTCCAGTTCCTGTGGTTCGATGTCTGCTTCCAGGTGGCAATTAATCCAAAGTGCCGTGTTAGTATTATTACAGTTCGTTGCAATGCCTCTGCATCAACCACTATTTGAAACAGTCGTGTGATGCTGCTGTAGTCATCAAGGAAGACACCAACCAAGCATGTGTGGAACGTTTTTTCCAGAGACATCGTAGTTAGGCATATAGATGGTCAGTCATGTTGGCTAAAGTAATCCACATGTTAGTCTTTGTCTGTGCAGGCATCCAAAACACAGCAGCTGCAACAATCATTGTCAGGAAGATAACACAGGTTTCACGTTTCGTGCTGGCAACCATTGCAGCTCTTGATCTGTAAAAACATAAGCATAACCTCTCCCCCAGGTTATCAATTGGTGTGGCCTTTTCCATTGAACGTTAACTAGTGATTTGACCATAACTAATGCAGGTTCTTTCTGATTTAGCATGGTTTTGGGTCATTTTAGGCTGCACCACTTAGATATAAGTGATTCATCACATACAATCCTTTTGACAATACCCCTTTTTGTTTTAAAAACAAACAAACAAACAAAACAAAACAAAACAAAACAAAAACACAGTTCAGAATCAGATACGTGCGTTGGATCTTGACTACATACTCAAAAACGCAAATCAAATTTAGAGGTTCCTCCTTAAAAATCTCTAAATAATTTAAAGCTGTGCCAAGTTCTGCTAATTGGGTTGAACTTTCAATAATTTTCACAGAATGATGCTAATCGCTATCTTCACGCTAAACCATTACAGCTTTATGAGACTTCCCAAAACCATCAACAAAAACTGTGCAAGTATGTAGGATCAGACCAAATACAAGTATGGTCTATGACCTGATGTTAAAGACTTGCAGGTTCTGCAGCAATTTACATTTTACATTTATGCATACCAAAAGCTGTGCTGTTAAGAAAACCAGCTAGTGCAATTGACAAAGACATAGATTACAAATAAAATAAAAAATTAAAAAAAAATCAGAATTAAATTTCACAAATGGTATATATATGACAAAAGGATCATGGCCTACTAAGACTTTAAATTCATTCCCTGCATTTTCTTGATCAGAGTGACAATTGGTATATTAGTCTGTTAGCATTCTCATCATACTGTCGCACAATAGCCACAGGTTGTTTCACAGACAAATCTGCAAGTCCAATCAAATGCAGTCAGCCTGTAAAGTTGTCATAAATTCATCCCTCAAAGTTTCTAACTCCATTT
Source organism: Columba livia (assembly GCF_036013475.1). NCBI lineage: Eukaryota > Metazoa > Chordata > Aves > Columbiformes > Columbidae > Columba > Columba livia. Next base: position 13,205,414 of record NC_088641.1, on the reverse strand, counting down.
TGGCTGTCATATTTATTGGATATTGTTTTCCCTTACCGGATTGAAGTCCTGTTTCAGATTTCTCAGTGTAGTATTTGCTTTATCAAAAACATTGGCTGTTAATACTAGTGGAAATACAGCATTCAAAAGATCCTTGAAGATTTCTCACTTGCACAAGCAGATCTGCACCATGCAAGCACCTTCTTGTAGGATATGCAACTAAACAGAATTCTCAGAAAACGTTATTTGAGCTTACAATTTACTTAACAAATCCTGACCCAAGAGAGGTATAGGACTTTTAGGTAAATACAAGAATTCATGTATTAAAACTTTGTTCCAAATCTGGCATTCCGTTTGTCTCAAAAAATGGCCTTTCTTTCGTTGTCTCCCATGCCCTCAAAACTAGCATGGTGAATTTACTAAGAAGTCTCGTACAATTAATTACCATAGGATAAGTCTATCAACAAATTTTTGGTTTAATTGTCCAGTTTCATTAGAACTACGGGTCTGCTCAGGATGCCTTTAAACTTCACCCTCGGACTGCTCCATTCAGTATTACATCGCTGCAGTGGGGGGAGAGAGAACCCCCCTTTCACTTCTTTAAAAGCGGGCAGCCAGGTTTTTCCAGTTGTTTTTTCTTTCTGTGCAGTGTAGATATAACCAAGGTCACGCAGCTGGCACACTGGCTGGTACGAAGTAGGAGGCTCTGGGAAACTTCTCAGTTACAATGAGCTGCACACAGGCCTGGGATATTTTGCTCTTTTGTTTTCCCATTTCATTTCAGCCATAATACACTTTATATGCAATTTCAAGTAGCTCAGCAATAGTCACATTCCTTAGCTCCATTTACCTTTTACAATTTAGAGATGTCAAAAAACAGTATAAACCAGTATAATAAACATAAATCCATTATTCTATTGTCCTAGATCCAAATCAGTTCACATTCCAGCAACCTTTAAATACAACTTTATAACTTCATACAATACCCCAAGTTCACATCTATCATAGTATTTTAACAATTTAAATGCTTTTCTAACAATATAAGCGATTACTTTAATGTGTAAGGATGCATCCTAAGGGGGAGCAAGGTGGAATTTTAACAGTGGAACCGGTTCCCATTTTGTAATTATCTCCCCAAACAAGATTCTTTTGGTACCGAATATGAATATACAAACTAAAATACTGAGCTCAGATACGAAAACCATATACCAAGTTCAAATAAGCAGATGGATCACACTTACACCAATTTAAGACAATATCTCAATTTTTTGCATTGCACCTTGAACCGCTTACTGCTCAGCCAGGTGGAGATACCTCTGGGTCTCCCTGACAAAATGGGTCAGTGCGCGCTGGAGGCCCATTTGGCATCCGCCCCCCCCGCAGCAAGCTGGACTGGGCAAGGCTTTTTTTTTTTTTTTTTTTTTTTTTTTGAGTGTCTCATCTGGTGTGCTACAACTGTTATTCTAAAACCATGATTCTTCACTTGATGTGCATACAAAAAGGCCAAATTTAGTGCACCGAGATGAGAGACAGCCTGTCACAGAGTTGCGCAAGTCTGGATATTGGAATAAAGCTAGTACGCTAGAAAAAAATAATATAACAGCTACTACACATAAAATCTTAACATCACGTTCACGCAGTAAGGAGCTAAATTACTCATGATCTTTTATACTATCACAAAACGCACCTTTTGAGTCAACCGATTCTCATGATTTAACAGTCTGTGAACTTACTCTACCATATAACAAAGACCTACCAAAATTGCAACATGCTTAAACAGATACCCACAAAGAAAACAGGCTAATAAGGAAAACATTGTGCAGACTTCAGCAAGTTTACTGTGACCTGTGTGTTATCAGTTAACTCTCTCTCAGCTGTCTGAAATGATTTAATGATCTCTTGTAGGGATTTATTTTGTCTTACTCTTCTCGCCCTAAAAACAATATTAATTGCAACAAGGTGTTATACTCCAAGATTCTATTCCCCGGACACTTTTCCCAATCATTTAACTTATACAGCAGCCACCATTAATTACAATATTTTACAAGATCTTCTTTCCTCATATTTCCAAGTACTTCCCTATGTTTTAAAACACCTCCCAATACCGATTTTTTATGAACACGACTGAAAACAGTGATTTCTGACCCAATGGAAAAGCACAGGGCTGCTTGCAGCGTGAGTGGGAAAAGTGGAGAGAAAGTTTTACGGTGCACTTATACCACAAAGAAACAATTCTAACAACAACCAGTAAAACAATTAACTCACATTCCTGACAAGCTGTTTGACTTTCAGAGAGGCAATAAACAGGAGCACATAATATGCACTGTAAAACTCGCAAATAACATGTTGATAGCAAACTTTAGCATTCTCTACTGCCAATTCCAAAACCAGTGCTTCCTTAACTTCTAAGTTTTATACCCTGAGTCCCCAGAAGCACCCCCTTTCCCGTCACGATTATCATGACCACATTGCCGACTGTCAGATTCACTTGCTGTTAGCTGATCTAATCTGTCACACAGTTCTGTCGTCCAGTTCTATTTTCAGTGACTTCTTCTGTTCTATTGTGGAAGTTAGAGGGTTAAAATGCAGGAAAAGCAGATTGGTAAAATTGGTAAAAGGACTGATAGTACACTTGTTTACGACTTTAGCATTCTCAGCTTTCACAGGTTCTTTGAGTAAGTTGTCTGACACCAATCCTCTGGACTTGCTGTTCTCATCCAGGGTTAGATGATGGTACAGGAGGCTAACCGTTTGGCATTGTTCCTCCCCCTGCCCCGAACTGCTGAACCATCGGGGGTGCAGGGGATGGAATAGGGAGGGTATCGCAGACACAAACCGGGTGAACTTCACCGCAACTTTCAGGATACTTATCAGGCTGCAACGCTGCAAAAATTCCGGCAGCAGCAGACCGTTCAAGCTTCCATGTAGTTACTAATGATTTAGCTTCTGTATCTCCATTGCTGATTTTATCCCATAATTTCTGCTCTATACTGTCCCAAAGTTCAGGTTTTGAGTCACTAATGCTCGTAACAGTCTTTTCAGGTTTTAATTGCTTCACTGTAGTATTTATCAGTTTCCAGATGGTTACAAGGCCGAGAATATATCTTTCGCGGTGACTAATTGCCTTCCACAACACAGTTCCCATCTTTTTCCAAGTCTCTATTTGAAAAACTCCTGACAGGTCAGCAGGATACCTATTGCCTCTGCACCAAGTTAATAGTCTTTTAAGGTTCTTCGCTGATAACGCAGATATGCCCATTTCCATCGGCGGAGCGGAAGGCTCCATTTTGCCGAGTTTCTGTGAAGCTACCGCGGCTAAATTCTTTTCCATTTTATGACGCTTAATATTATTAATTACTTCCCTCCACGGTTTCATCAGTTTCTTAGCTGTTTTATCCTCGTCTATGACCATATCCCACAACACATCCCCCAATTTCCTCCACTCCTTCATCAAACAATAAATCAGGATCCTGAAAACACCCCTTAGTTTTCCCCGTTGCTACTAGACCAGCTAGCTGTTTAACGCAACTATAATCAACCCCCCGCTTTTCTAAAAAGCTTTGTAATAAATCTAGGGCTACTTCTAAATTCATTTCTCTGTTATTCATCATTTTAATCCGTTTCTACGTTATTCATCATTTTAATCCATTTCTCCATTATTCATCACTATAATACGGTACCTCTTGCTAAATTAAAAGACCTCTTGCAGCCCTTGTTTCCTGTAGCCCAGCACTGGCGAACTTCAGTCGGTTCAGGCTTCGGAGACGACACACCGCAGCACAGTGTTCGGTCGCTCTTGCCCGCCGGTCGCTGCTCTCCCGGCGCCTTTTGCTTCTATCCGCCGCTTCAGGTCCCTGTTCGGGCGCCAATTGCAGAGAAAAGTCCCATCAGAGTTCCAGACCGAGCAGACGGAGGAAGAAATGCGGTCGACCCAATATGAGTGATAAAGCATACTTCAACTTTATTGCCCGAGATAGCGTGCATTTATACCAAATACCATAATTATGCATACTTGTCTCTATCTAATAGGCTAAGCACTAAAAGGTTACATTTACTTACTCCACCTACTTGGGTTTAGCTAGCTATGCGCATCCCGCATTCTTCTGACTCTTATCTCTTCAAGGATATCCTGACCCTGCCTTAGTTAGTACTTTTCCGTTCCCCCCTTTCCCACGGCCTAATAGACAAGCTAACTAAGGCCTACTTATGTCAACTAAAATGGGCTCTGCTCGTACAGTTGCTTGGTGGACTCATGTCTGTGCTCCTTGAGCCAATCCCCGACAGTACTCCATAGACATATATGTTCCACCAACTAGGATCTTTGGTCTCGATTTCTTCTCGTAAGACTTTAAGTTTTAATGCTAATTCAGTAATTTCTTGTTCAATTGAATAACACTGATTACAAGTTCCTCGAGGGGGAATACCATCTAGGCAATGCAACCACCAGTTTTTCCTGACACACTGTGCATTTAAAGCATACAAAAGGATAACAGTTGCAACCTATGTTATCACATTTAACGTTATAATCCTTACAAACAGGGTATTTATAATCAGCTTTATCGTTTTTCTGTACTTGCACGATACAGGTTGGTAAGTCCAAGTCCATTTATTGCTTCCTCAGTTTAATCCTTAAAGGGTCCTCTGTGGATTCTGCAGTCCACGTGTTGGTCTTGATCGGGCCTTTCACTCGACTGGCGTGTGTCCACCCCTTCTCGGCGGTCCGAATAGCTGTTTCTGTAGTGAGTAAAACAACATAAGGTCCCTCCCATCGAGGGGTTAGTGTCCTTCCAGGTCTTTATAAGCACTTTATCTCCAGGTTCTAGAGTATGTATTTTTATGTCTAAGGGCGGTCGTTGTACCACTAATCCTTTTTCCCAAAGGTATTTTCTTTGCTTTAATAACTGTATTAGATAATTCTTTATTTGGAAATCCTTTATTTCTGGGTGGTCCTGTGGTATTTCTAAATCATAGGGCATACCATATAACATCTCGAAAGGTGAGATCCCGAGGTCTGTTCTCGGCTGCGTTCTTATATTTAATAGTGCTAAGGGCAAACACTTTACCCATGACATTTTGGTTTCTATCATCAGTTTTGTTAGTTGTTTCTTTATCTCTCCATTCATTTGTTCTACTCTTCCTGAACTTTGTGGATGCCATGGAGTATGATATTGCCAATTGGTACCTAGTGCCTGGAAGGTCTCTGTAATAATCTTTGATGCAAAGTGTGGGCCCCGGTCGGAATCAATGGCTTCAATTATTCCATAACGGGGAATTATTTCTTCTAACAGTATTTTTGCTACTGTACGTGCAGTAGCTCTAGCTGTTGGGAATGCCTCCACAAAGTGTGTAAGGTGGTCTACTAGCACCAACAAATAACGGTAACGTCCGACCTTTGGTAGTTCTGTAAAATCAATTTGTACTTTTGAGAACGGTTGAAATGTGAGTTCCCTCCCACCGGGAACTCGTTTCTTTATTTGCTGTTTATTCACTCGCTGACAGGTGAGGCACTTTTCAACAATTCGTTTTGCTATATTGTATGCTCCTATACAAGCATACTTTGTAGCAAAATGATCTACTAATGCCTGCGTTCCCCAATGTGTGATAGCATGTAATCTGTTCATTATACTAATTGCAGTTACTTTTGGAACTACTTCCCTCCCATCTTTTAGCTTCCACTGTTTGCCTTGCTGCTTTGCTCCTAATTTAGCAAGCTTCTCTTGTTCTACAGTGCTAAAAACGTATATGCCCAGATGACTGGGACACCATTTATCTCTTAGGCCTAGGCAGGTGCATGGAATGGCGTCTACATTAAATTCTTTCCAACATTCATAGCAAGGGTAATCATTTTCCCACATCGTCCCTTGCCCACAGTTTGGGCAGTCTTTTCTTAGTTCCTTTGGGTCTGGAATCTCACAAGTCAATCTCTTAAGATTTAATAAGGCCGCCTTTCTTGCTTCTTCGTCTGCAAGGTTATTTCCCCTAATAATGGGATTCAGACCTTTCTGGTGCCCCTTTACATGAACCACTGCTATTGCTCTAGGTTTTCTTATTTCTTGCAAGATTTGTATAATCAGTCCTTGATGTATTAGATTTTTCCCTTGTGAATGTATCAGTCCTCGTTCTTCCCATATTTTGCCAAATGTATGTACTACTCCAAATGCATACTTTGAGTCTGTGTATATAGTCCCGCTACCCGTGCCAATTAATTGCAAGGCTCTTAGAACAGCATATAATTCGCAAGCTTGTGCAGACCATCCAGGGTTTAGTGGTCCTGATTCTAGGACTTCATTAGTTTTCCCATTTATTATTGCATATCCTGACTTTCGCTTTCCTTCCACCACCCGGGAGGAGCCATCTACAAATAATTTTTCTCCTTCTGATAACTCTTCCTCTTCTAGATCAGGTCTTATTTTGGTTTGTTCTTCAATTACTTGCAAACAATTATGTGTCAATTCTACACTAGGTTCTCCGTATAGGAATTGTGCGGGGTTCTGTAAAGAGGTGCTTTCCAAAGTCAATTTTGGGGATTCAATTAGAATACTTTCATATTTTAATAACCTAGAATCCGTTATCCATTTTTCGGATTTTTGTTGCAGCACCCCTCATATATTGTGCGGTGTTAATACATGCAGATCCCCTCCAAATGTTATTTTCTGCGTTTCTTCCACTAATAGTGCAGCTGATACTATTGCCTGTAAACATGTAGGCCAACCCCTACTAACGGGGTCCAACAATTTGGATAGGTAGGCTACTGGTTTTTTATGTCCAGCCCACTCCTGCGCTAATACTCCATATGCAGTTCCTGAGTCCACATTAGTAAATAAATAAAATGGCTTTTGTGTGTCTGGTAGACTTAACACAGGGGCACTCACCAGTTCTTTCTTAATATCGTTCAGTTGTTCCTCATCTTGTTCTGTCCATTGTACTAATTTTTCCTGTGTTAGTTTTTTGTACAAAAATTTCACTTTCTTTGTATAGTTTTCGATCCAATGTCTGCAGTATCCAGTCAGTCCTAATATTTGTCTTATCTGCCTCTTAGACTTTGGGGCCGGTAATGACAGGATCCCTTTTATTCTTTCCGGGTCTAAGTGTTTGGTCCCCCTGCTTAAATAGTGCCCCAGATATTTTACTTCTTGTTCGACAAACTGAAGTTTACTTTTTGATACCTTGAGTCCCTGTAAACTAAGGAAATTTAATAACCTTATACTCTCTTGTCTAACCCCCTCCTCATCCTGCCCTGCCAACAATAGATCGTCCACATACTGTATTAGCACCACTTCAGGGCTACGTTCGTATTCCTGTAAAATTTGTTCTAAAGCTTGCCCAAATAAGTTGGGCGACTCCGTAAACCCCTGGGGAAGTACAGTCCAGCGTAACTGTTGTTTTCTGTGAGTATCTGGGTCCTCCCACTCAAAGGCAAAATATTTTCTACTTTCCTCATCCAATGGGCAAGCCCAGAAGGCATCCTTTAAGTCTATTACACTATACCACTTATCATCCGGGCTTAGATGACTCAGGAGGGTATGCGGGTTAGCTACTACAGGAAATCGGCTCACAGTCCTTTTGTTTATCTCCCTCAGGTCATGTACCAGCCTCCATTTCCCATCTTTTTTTCTTACAGGTAAAATGGGGGTGTTAAAAGGAGACATACAAGGTTCAAGCAAGCCTTTTTCTAACAATCTCTCTATTTCTGCCTTCAACCCCCTTCGACCTTCTTCAGATATTGGATATTGTCTTACCCGAATGGGTATTTCTGGGTTAGAGATTTTAACTTTAAAGGGCGTTATGTTCAGTTTCCCTACTGAATCCTCTATATACCACACTTCAGGATTAATTTTATTCTCGTCTTCCACTTTGAGGGGACATAATCTTATCCGAATTTCTTTCCCTATTACTTGTAAATTGATACCCAATTTGATTATTAAATCCCGCCCCAAGAGATTATATTCAGCTTCTGGAACTAAAAGCAAATTTCCCACTCCTATTTTGGAGTCGGTTTTGATAATTACCCCCTTTATAACGGGAACACGAAATGGCTCCCCTTTTGCCCCAATTACTTGCATGGTGTCGGAGGATATTTTGCATCCCCTGGGCAAGGCTTGTATGGTAGATCGCTCTGCCCCGGAATTGACAAGAAATTCAATTTCTTGCTGCTGGGGGCCCACTTTCAATTTTATCAAGGGCTCTGTTCCTTTTTGGGTCCCCAGCAAAAAGAGCCCCTGACACCCCTATTCCGCTTTAAACATTTTCTCATCCGCCATTTTCTTCCTACAGTTCCGCTTAATATGCCCTTTCTTTCCACAGTAAAAACATTCTATCAGCTCACCCCGTTCCATTGTAGTCTCGTTATTAAGGGGTCTTATCTTAGGACTAGGCCCCTTATACTCTGCCCTTCGATCTTTGGATTTCTGAGCTGTACCTTCTCTGACTGCTGCAACCATCATTCGTACAGTCCTCCGCTCTTTTTCATCCTCTCTCCTGACATACACTTTCTGAGCTTCCCTTAGTAGTTCATCTAATCCACAATTTTGCCAATCCTCAAGTTTTTCCAGTTTCTTCCGAATATCCGTCCAGGATTTTGCTACAAATTGCGTTTTTAACAACGCTTCCCCTACCGGGGTACTGGGATCTAATCCCGAGTATAACTGTAAATTCTTTCTAAGCCGTTCTAGCCATTCTGTGGGCGTTTCATCTTTTTTCTGGTGTTCACTAAACACCTTTCCAATGTTCTGCCCCCTCGGTACAGATTCTCTAATACCCTGGACTAATATAGTCCGCAGATCTTGCATGTGACCCCTGTGTAATGGGTCCTGGTTATTCCAGTCGGGCCTTTGCAGCGGCCATTTAGTGTCGGCTGCAGGACCCTGTTGATGCTGTTCATCCCAGATTCGCATACCGGCTCTACAGATCATTCCCCTCTCTTCGGCAGTAAATAATATTCCTATGATTGCTTGCAGTTCATCCCACGTATATGTATTAGGTCCTAAGAATTGATCAACTCACTCCGCTACTCCTAGCGGGTCCTCTAATAGACTCCCCATTTCCTTTTTAAAATCTCTAACGTCTCCAGAATTGAGGGGCACCGCCACATACCCCATTCCCGCCTGTGGACCTCCCATCGCAATTTCTCGCAACGGATATAATTGTCCCGTCATCTGGTACTGCTGCTGTCTAGTCTTACTACGGGTGACGGGTCCTGTGGGTTGACTAAGGTCTGTTTCCTCCAGGTTCGGTGCCAGCGGTGGAGCACTTGGACTAGGGGCCGGCACCGGGGGTGGTGGTGGCGGCACATAAGGTGGGGGTGCTACGGAAATTTCTTCCTCATGCCGCTTGTTTCTTTTTTTATTGTGCCTCTTATCCCCCTTTTCTTTTAACGGATACAGATTGATCCTAGTCTCTGACCCTATCCATAAGCGTGCATAATCGCTCTCCTCTTGACTAAACGGTTCCTTTGAGTTAACATAAAGGTTCAAGGCTTGGCAAATCCAATCCTCAAAGGATCCGAACACTGGCCAAAACAGGTGGTCCTTACGAATTTCCTTACCACCCCAAACTACCATACAATAGTGTATCATTTTTGTTTTACTCTTACCCCGTCTAGAGGGGTAATCATTCCAATATTTAATCATCAATCCTAGTGGACTATCCTGGGGGATTGACGGAAGTTTCGCTTGCGAATCCCCACCCATGGGACCAGAAGGTCTACTTTTCTTCTGTCCCATCTTCCAGGGTACACTCACGCACACTCACACACGCTCCCCTCGTTCGTGACTCGCTCCCTCGCGGGCTACGAGAACTGCACTACTGGAGGGTCCGCACTCGCTTCGCCTGCAATTGGACGTCTCAGTCGTCGTACCCCAAGAATCCCAGCCCCAACCCGAGTGGAAATCCGGCCTATACTCACGCGTCCTGCGTCTTCACTCGGGTCTTCGTGCACAAAGTTTAAGGGGCTGCCGGCATTTACTTTGCTTATTGCAATTTAGAAGGTTCGTGGGTGAAGGGTGGTGACAAAATCCTCCAAGGGCCGCTAGAAAAAGAAGCGGGGTGCCTCCCTCAAAAAGGATCGCCGCCGAATATCCTTCATCCGAGTCACGGCACCAAATTGTAATAAATTTTGACTTAGTCTTGTAAGTAACAAAAGTTTTATTTCTAATCAAGCAATAAGCAAAGACAGCGCTGGGTGCGGCCTAGAGACCTCAGTCTCCCTTGCGGCACACGCACACAGCTGATTCAGTTCTCTGGTTCTTATAGTCCATCTCTGGTCCACAGCTTCCGGGTGTAACTTTTCACTCATGTTGAAGGCTCGTATCATGTGAGCGTTGACTGCTGTGTAGCCAGTTTCGATCGCCTTACTTTGGTTACTTATGAGGTAAATACATCAGGCAGGACAAAGCAAGTAAGAACTCAAACAAACATCTCCTTGTAAGGTAAATACATCAAGCAGGACAAAGCAAGTAAGCATACAAACACTTCTCAGACCTCAAACAAACATCTCCAGGAGCTTTAATGA